>NC_056467.1:3220106-3314603 GCF_008729295.1 Plectropomus leopardus | reverse complement strand
AAAAAAATGAAAAATATTGTGTGCATATATTCACCCCCTTTGCTACGACGCCCCTGAAAAAGACCTGCAGCGACCAAACGCCTTCTGAAGCAACATTATTTGTTAAATAACGTGGGATCGTGTACAAACTAAGTGTCACGTGACCTTAGTTTGTATACATCTGTTCTGCAGCACCACTGAGCGAGGTTTTCCACCAAAGAAGTGGCACCATGATGACCAAAGAGCTCTTCAGACACATCAGGGAGCGTTACAAAAAATAGCAAAAAATCCCAATAAAAGCAACGAAATAGAAAAAAAAAAAAACGTAGAGGGGTGTGTATTCATCTGCAAGGCATTGTAGTGTGACACACAAGCAAGGTGTCTCTGCAGGTACACGCTCTGTCTAGCAGGCGATTACTTACGGCAGGTGGTCGAAGTCCTCCACGGTGCCCCTCGGCCTGACGGTGACCCTGTTGACCTCGTTGTGCAGGCCGTCCAGGAGGAAACGCAGGAACTCCTGAGCATCCTGTTGGCTGCAAGACAAACAAACACTCAGTAAATGTGGAAATATCTGATGTATTCAGACATATCTCTGGACTCTGAGCGCTCCTAAAAGATGTACGGCCGCTTATAAAAGTGCAGAGCAGAACAAAGCTTACTTGTATCCCACGAATCTGGGAGCGTATCTCTGGATCTGAGTTTTGAATTCGGACGGGCTGACCGCCTCACTGCTGGATGACGTCCACATGGTCTGTATCAGCTTGGCAAATTCTACCAGAACACAAACAACCGACACAGATACCGATTATTAGTAGTTAATGAGACTGATAACCAATATTTGGAACAGGGATGCACTTACAATAAAAATAAAAATATTTCTGTCAATATTTAGAATTGGAAAACAACGAGTTTGTATAAATGCCTTTAGCAAAACTGAAACTTTCAACATTATATGCATCATAAGGTTCCCTTTTTTTAAATAAAGTCAAGTGAAAAATTAAACGTAAAAAGGTATAAATAAAAATAGCTCCATAAGGTTTTACAAAGTAAAAGTTCCTTCCATGTTGACACTTTATTTGCACTTTTTAATTACTTAATTTTATCGGCGATCAAAAAAATAAAAAACATCGGCCCCGATGATCAGCCAGGCTGATAATCTGTTGACCCAAATTACTCACACACTTTACTTATTCTACAAAACCACGTATTCAGGTGAACTGAAGGTACAACTCATTTTCCTCAGATTTTCTGTAATTCTGAACACTTAAAAGACGTAGAAAACACCGCCAGCGTCTCTCCAGGCCGACAAAAGAAGAACAAGTTTGCCTCTTTTCCTGACAGATGTGAATCTAGTCCAGAGGTGAAGAGGGACGGCGGCTGTGCGAAGTGTCTGTTTTGGACTCTAGGGGGCCTGCGTGACACGTCTCTCACCTTCCATGAGGGCTGTGTTGGTGCGGCTGTTGTTGTTAAGGTCTCTGCGGTGCGAGTTGTGCAGGCAGTAGTCTCGCAGGCTGTGTGTGTTGCTGAGACACTGCAGGATACTGTTCATGAAACACTGCAAGGAAAAACATCACAGTCTGATTTCCTGACAGATGAAATAACATCAAGTTTCATTCTCTGATAAAAAAAAAAAAACAGTCTCTACACTTGTTATTGAGTGTTGTTTTGTAAATAGGATTTTTTGATAAACAGGATTTACTTTTTAAAGATTTTTTTGCCTTTATTAGACGGGATAGGTCAAGTGTGAAAAAAGGTGAGACATGCAGCAGAAAGCAGCAGGTTGGAATCGAACCCACAGTCTTTACAGCCTTTGTACATTCAGTATCTGCACTGAGAACCCCAAGACTAACATCTTTTAAAAAATCCTAAAATCCTTCAGTGTCCTCACAGCTTAGTTCAAACTCTAACATATTTGTCACTGCGTGATCTGTTTGTTGGCCCCTGATTTGCACGCTCTCCACAAATGAATAAAGCAAATTAAAGGAAATTTATGGACAATTTGAGACACGGTTTCTTGGCGAAGTTTGATGAAAAGGTTTATACTGATCTCTTGCCTTTGAGCCAGAAATGAAGAATTTAACCCTCTGACACGCCTGACTTCGACATCGCTTTCGCCTTTGAACGCTGAGCTAATTGATGTGATTTCTTTCAAAAATATGGGAGGAAAAAAAGACGCTGAGCGGTAAAAAATGTTCCATGAATTGTAAGAAACTAGAAATTTTTAAAAAGCTCGGGAAAATGTCAGAGGGGAAAAAGAAAAAAGCTATGGAAAAACTATATAATCATCATGATTTACATATCACACTTATTTCACAGAATTATTATAATTTTAATCACTTCTTCAAGGTCACTTCCTTGGTTTTGGGGTTTTTTTTGGTTGTTTTTTTTTTTTTATTAGAAGTTTTCAGGTAATTTTCTTATATTTTTTTACTGATTTCTTGCTCATTTTTGTCATTTTTTCTTATACTGCTCATTGCCTTTATCCTATGTTTTTTAAAGAATTTCAGCCAGTTTGTTTAGGTTTCAAATGGTAATAAATAAAACAATTTGTACCAGTAAAAAATGACTTCGGGTGAGAAGATAAACCGTGCAGAGACTCTTTGTTGGTGTGTCGACACACGTCTCTGACCTCCACTGGAGGATGACAAAAATCCAGACTTTAACCCAGTCCTAACGCACTTCAGCAACACACATTGTGGTCTGCAGTCATGTGATACACACTAACATCATTTAGCCGCATAGTGTATATTTCTGCTCTACCTCAAAAACTTTATATATACACCCATGACGACTGTTTGATTGTTGATGTGGAAATTTTTAAAGCCTCTGGAAACATGGCTTGAAATAGTAAGAACACACAGTGAAGATAATGTTCTCAACTATTAGAAAACGGAGTTAAAAACAGCTCATTTTGAGGATAATTTCTTCAGACTGTGTGGGCGTGGCAGATCACGTTTTGATTGACGCCTCCTTGGATACCACCTTTGTCAGCTGTCTCTTGTCTCCACGACGACAGCCATGGAGCAAAGCAGAGTCGTCGTGGTACAGCTCTATCTGCATTCGTAAATCCAATCTGACGCTCTGCACTAAAATGAGAGAGCTGCGTTGTGTTTCTCCATAAATTAACCAACCGGCACTCAGCATGAGTGTTTCCAAACGCACCCTATTGAAAGGAGCGTTGAGGCATTCAAATTTGGCATGTTTAATTAATATCAACTGACGCCTGACTTTGAATTTTGATTTATCCACATAACGTGATATGAATCGGGGATAACGACGCCCAAATCCACCCAGCTTCAGGAAACTGTGAAAAAACTAAACTGACAATATTTTAAATTTGGATTGAGGCTTTTTATTGTGCATGTAGGACCCTAGATTACATATTAAGAATGTTTTTGGTAATTTGGGTTCCCAGAGGCGTTAAAGGCTTCCCAGACAAGGACGTGTTGTCAAAGGCAGCGCTGTGTATATACTGCTCCCATCACGTGTGGACAGGAGACACGTGCAGTTTGGTAAGATCAAACCAGTCAGAGAGAGAGGGAACGAGTCCTCCAGGTCCATAGTTCAGAGCTCTCTGATTAGGTTACTGTACACACACACACACACACACACACAAAGACGGCAGCACACACACTACAGCACGCATCGTTTATTTTAGGAGCCGTCCTCCTGCTTGTTGCCTGGTAGACAGATCCTCTGCTGGACCACCACTGTTGCGTCGACTCCAGCAGATATCAACAAACCGCGATCAGCGTGACACCATGACGGGGATTTATTGTGTGACGAACGCGCCGTCACTTTTGACTTTAGACAGATGTGATGAGACTTAAAAGCGGCTGCTGTACTCACTGTGTTTCCTAGGTTCTTTAGTCCCACCAGGCCTTGGGCACTCTTTGAATTCTGAAAAACAAACAACACAAAAAATTTAGATTCAACTCTGAAGGCAAACCCTCTTAAAAAAATAGTTCCTAAATGAAAAAGCTCACTACAAAATCTGTGGTTTATCTTGAGTAACCAGGTCATGAATTCTGAAAAGAGGCTTTACTGTTGAGTTTTTCAAATTTATTTTTTTGGCATTTTGAGCACCACAAGCACAGTGACATCTAGCTCCATTATACTGGAGAGAAGACTGACATCTTTACGAACGATATCGCCAACACTCTGCAACTCACAGCAAAACAACCTCGACTGATAAACAGCGCTACAGGTAAGAGGACAACGTGTGTGTTTGATTTTGGGGTGAACAGTCTCTTTAATAACTTAAACAATATGGAGCACAACCACCAATGTATTTTTGATTACCAAAGACGAAAGAATAAAATTAAAACCACATTTAAACACTAAAAAACACAGTTCTTGGTCAGACTGATATTCTCATATCTGCTGAATCCACTAAATGTTCCACCACTGATACATATTCATTGCTGTGTTTTTCCATTTAATAATCCAAGAACATAAGCGCATCGCCATCAGCTGCTTTCAAGCATTGCTGACGTGTTTCAGGCTAGATTTGTACTTAAATAATAACCCGGGGAAGTTGGGGACTCAGCAAACATGTGACAAAGATGTGATCTATCTACACTTTGCAGTTGCGTGTTGTGTCCCGTCTGAGAGTCACAGGCATTATCTTTAGAGAGGAACTTGTTTTTGTTATCTCGCAGTCTGTTCCTCTCCTGGTAATCACTCCCAGATGGCAGAGATTTGATCAACAACACGAGATAACATGGAATCAGCGTACCTTGAGGATTTTCTGCATTGTGGCTTTTACTGTCTACACATTCTCAGAGCAGCAAACCTTGAGATACGGACGCTTCAACTCAACAAAACACAACAGATGGCAAAGCATATTACGATGATTTCAGCATCTTAAAATGGTACAAAATGCTTTGCAGAACTTATGTCATCGCTCGCTGCAGTTAAATTTCATTACATAAGTTGAGTGGTTATATAATTGAGTAGCTAGAGGAAGAACTAACAAAGAACACGGGGGCGGATAAGAAATGCACTTATGCCCTCCGCTAAGGAGCAGAGGCAGCAGACAATTATGCTTTAGAGAAACACCAGCTCTGCCAAATTTAATTCATTTTTCACATCATTCTGTCCACCTGTGTCACTGAACCAAAGTCATGCAAAGTCAAAGGACGTGTCATATTGATCATGTTGTGATTTTTCAAGAGCTATTTCAAGATCAATACTGCCGACTCC
This sequence comes from Plectropomus leopardus, assembly GCF_008729295.1. Lineage (NCBI taxonomy): Eukaryota > Metazoa > Chordata > Actinopteri > Perciformes > Serranidae > Plectropomus > Plectropomus leopardus. The sequence continues at coordinate 3,309,419 of NC_056467.1, read as the reverse complement.
TTTAGCAATCCTAAAGGAGGAGCATGAAAAACAATAATAAAGTATGCATAGAGCAACAAAAAGATTTTACGATCACCTTCAATGTGATGTATAAAAAACAAGCTGACGAGTGGCCAAGCAGAGAAACGGCAGTGTGGTAACCTGAGCTTGTATTTTCTAGGTAGAGAGCAACTCTGCAGGGCCGGCAGCCTTAACACCAGTCACCTGATCTCACTGGCGGGTGAAATCTATCTTACCCACATGCCCCCTGTTAGCCTCACCTGTGGTGGAGCTAGAGCACATTCACACAGACAGTACCATCCATCAGGACCACCACGAAAACTGTTCGAATCCACAGTGAGACCACACGCAAAAAGTTTTTAAGCCCTCCTTTTGGAAACAGGTGTAAAACTGTATATAAAAAATGTTAGTGATAGCTTGTTTTCTTACAATAAGACAAAACTCAATCGACAAAAGAACAAGTTAAAGTCAGATGATTTAAAAAGCGTCCACCGTAAGTCTAGGAGACGCTAGAGACGGCTCGTACATACTGAGTCTTGTGGTCAGCAGCCTCTCCACACCCTGAATGTGACCTGACAACATCACAGATTCATTTGCACACATGAACGACCGCAGTCCGCACGCTGGATTTACGACCTCGCTGAACCAAAGAAGGAGCCCTCTGGGAACGCACCATTCAGAAAGACACCAGCAGTCCAACAGTCTCAGAGGGCGTCATGTGAGTGTGCTGGGAAATGCTCTGAATTGTTGTTACAGTATCCTCAACCTGCTGAGCATCAGCATGAGGAGCGCAGGGTTCAGCCGCTCTGCAGATGATGATATTACACTCGGCATTATTTCTATCCAGCAGAAAGTTTTCTGAGAAGCTGTAGTGGGACTCACAGAGTTACAGCTCTGCACTGATTAAAACTGCCGCCCGCAGCGCAAGGATCAATGTGAAGTAGTAGACTTTTACCTAATGATTTTTTCATTACTGGTCAATTATTTTACGGATAATAAACTAGGCGAGAAAATGTCAGAAAGCAGTGAAAATGCCATCACAGTTTTCACAGCAAATGCAGATGTTTTCCAGTTTCTTTCTGAAGTTTTTCTCTTTAGGTGAGTTTTTCCTTATCGGCTGTGAAGGTCCAAGGACAGAGTGGTGTCAGATGCTTTAAAGCCGGAGGCAAACTTTTTGGAGTCACTGGGAAACAAGCTATACACAAAAAAATGACATATTATTGCCTAGTTATTATGGTGTATGTTTTAGCAGTCAGTTGACTGTAAATGTCAAAACTCAACAGGTATCATCTGATGTCAAAACGCCAATATTTCAGGGGTTCCCGTGCAGCCAAAGGGTAGCTGTACCAGTACTTCTTCTTCGATGTGCCGCCATTGTTTACAGCTTGATAATTAGAAACTAAGGACTGGTCCAGACAGCGTGTCAGTTAATCTTTATCAAATGTCTCCATATGAATGCAGATAAAAAAAGGGTAATAAAAAGCAAAATTGTTGTCAGCTGATATTCAGTGGGTTCTGGGATTGCATTTTGCCTCTTTTGCTCTCCACATGGACGTTTACCAGCAGGCAACCAAAGACTGCTCAGATGTGATTGGTAAATGCTACTCTGAATACAAAAGAAAAAAAACACTTCTGACACTAAAATCTTGACCTGTTACTGAAGGCTCATGTGCAGATATCTGTTCATAGAGATTAATTGTCTGCTTACACATCCAGCGAACAAAAGCAACATGATCATTGCTGGAGCCACGTTGCCCACTTTACATATGCAAGTCCAATATTTACGCTCCTCTCCTTTCAGCTCTAACTTTGGTCTCCACCAACTCCTGAGACAAATATATACCTCTTAAGTCACTAAATGCTTCTTGATGTCCACCTAACTTTGTCGGCCTGCTGATTGGTACCTGGCAGGTAGTGTACAGTGGTGCAATCACCATTTTTTGTTGTTGTTTTTTGCTAGAAACAGTACTGACCTGCTGCTAGTGACAAAGTTGATGGCAGTCCTGAGACAGAGCCAAAACAAATATTTGCAGCCTGAAAGCCAAAACAAAATGCCGAAAGATGTTTAAAAGGTTTTTTTTACAGCTGAGGGAGGTGCAGAGTACAGATAAAGTCCTCTGTAGGGCACTATGAGCAAAGTACACGTGATCCATTAATATAAAGATGTTAATCGTGCATTTCTAAAGAATTAGATTAACAATAGTTGTCAAATAACTTTTTTCAGTCATTTGAGCTCTAAGGAAAATAGTTTTGGTTGCATTGCAGGTTTCGACTGAACACTGAATGTGAGTGAGTGGTCCTGCCCTGTGCTCTGCTCTTAGCCCTCTGGAGGTTCATACGACTGGGAGCATGTTCGTCTGTTCATCAGTGACATGAGCCCGCAGCTTATCCAGTTATGAGTACTGATACAGGAAGGGCTTTTTACTATTACATAAATAACCTCTGCCATCTGTCTCTTATTCAGGAGGAGGAGAGTCGGTGCAGCACGTGGAGCGGAAAAATCTACAGTTTAATTAACTCTGGCTTATCTAAATCCTCCTTTCACTAAATTCCACTGTAGTGAACAGAGCTCTGCGGCCATATAACATGAACACACTCACACACTTCCTGTTGTGTGTGTCAAGAACTCAGCGATGACTCCGGTATGACAGGACGCAGGCACCAATCCCCTCTGGTCACCTCAAATTTTATTTCATAACAGACACACAAAGCCTCTCTTCCTCCCACTGCTGGAATGTGTACGTCTGACTTTGCTGCACTCTGCTGAGTAATGCCACGGCTGGCCCCAAAAATAGCAGCTTCGCTTTTAATAACGCCTGCTTGTCCGCTCGCGATTGGCTGATCCTTCGGCCAGCCTGCCAGACGTCACGACGGTAAAACAACGTCCCGGCTCTGTCTCTGTAGCAACGCTATTCTTATTTTTTTGCAGGATGGAAAGCTAGAGGACATGGTGACATCATGAGGACAAGGCTGAGCGTGGAGGGAGTGTGTGTGACTCAGTGTGTGAGAGCGAGTTAAGAGTGTGTGGGACTGGCGGTGAACGACTTGGAGCAGATGTGACTGAAAACCGCCAAGATTTTGTTCTGATATTCAGCATTTCAATTCTATCATCCTGGGTTAACAAACAGGCTCAAGATTTTACTCGCTGAAATGCAAAATTTAGAGCACCATGGCGCACTAACGCTCTCCACTAAAAGCCACACTAATGACATTATTTTTGGTGAGTTAGCAGCTCCTCAGGGCAGGGTGAAGCAGCTTTTACTGCAGCTTTTTAACATACTGCTGAGGAAAATCGCACCGCACTGAAGGGATTTGACTAAGAGGGTAATGATTTATTCTAACAAGAAATGTTCAGGAATGAGCATTGTTTTTATTGGAAGTAAATGAAAGAAAATTTGAGAAAAAACATTGTTCGTAAAGTAGCAATCATTACCTAATCCTACTACCTCTATTCATTTGACAGACACTGTAAAATGCACAGTTCTCGTTTCTAAAGCGGCGTGTCAAACAGGATCGTTTAATGTTTGCGTGTGATGAATCACTGGCTCGATGATCCCGGCCTGTAGCACCGTAATGACAGCTAATTCCGTCATGCAAATTCTGCTGTGATTCTTCTATATAAGCAGTTTAAATTAGCATAGAGAAAGCATGTAGGATTTAAGTCGCGTATGAACAGAAAAGATGGAACAGTGTTACATTTTCAGCAAAAAAAAAACTCAGGAAAAATGATGTGAGATCTGCTCACGCTCAGGTGAGAATGCACAGGTGTAGATGCACCAGTTGCATCCTAAATGCATCTGGAGATCTGATCGCTCAGACCACATGCTCAGCTGACCCCCCACCAGAAAACTAACTGAGCGCTAAAGGACCATTTCTATAGCTACCCTTCGCACACGGTTTTTGATTGATTGAAATATTTATTTTGAACATGATCTTTTTTTTTCCAAGACCACCAACAAAAGACTAGTACTTATCTAATCCCACCCCCTCTCCATTATTCATTAGCTATGCTTCTTTATTTAAACGCAACTAATGAATACATAAATAAAGAGATATGAAATTTATATACACACATACAGCACAGCAGCTGTTAAACTGCTGAATTTGGTCTTTGCAAATGGAAATTATTTCTGTGTTTATTTGCATGTAGAGCGGGGAAGTGAGACGCAATCACTAGCGGTCACTTGAGATGGATGCGGCGACACATTGTAATGCCAGGTGTGAACACACAGACGTGGAGCTGTCCACTTGTGATTGGATCACTCGAGATGCATGTTAATAACAGGTGGACGCAGGCTCACAGTGAGTGTACAGAGATGTGTCGTTGCCAAAAAAAAATCAAATGAGAAGTTTCAAACTAAAAGAAAGCTGCTAGATGTTAAAAGAAGAGTTTTCTTTGCGATCATGATGATTTATAGGCCCTGAAAACCATTACAATTCTAAAATGTTGTGTATTAAAAAGCTGAAAAAGGGTGAGTACATTTATATAAACTATGAATTTCAAATCAGTAACCCATCACAGCAAATGCAGAGCAGAAGATGAGCTACTGACTGATTAGTCATCATGGATCACTCATCAGCCAACAGTTATTCAAATTCTGAGTATCCATCTGGGTTACTTCACAACATAATAAAATTGTCTAATATTAACTGCCTCGCTAGCTTACATAACACATTCATAAATCAGCGCATCTGTCTATTTTTTTCATTTGCAGCTGGGAATAAATGTAACTAAAGCAGAGAGGTTTCACCATAGAAGCATTGCGTGCTTGAGTAGGGATTTCTGTTATGAAGAGGAAGAGATGAACGGATGGGAGGAATAAAGAGACCGGATACATTAAACCAACAGTCACATGAGGGAACATACATCCACTGTTCATATTCCCACTCGTTCCATGTGAGCGGGCTGATACGTACTGTACACAAAAGAGGCAGCCCAGGGGGATAACTTTGCATAAACGCTCTATTCATAAATGTCAGAAGCAGCTCAGGCAACTAGCTACTTTTGAAACTCTACTCTTCGGAGGCTGAAAAGCACGGTGAAGAGAGAGGGCGCATTAAAAAGCATTTCGCGGGCCAGTTTGATCTGCTTCCCAAAGCCGGGAATGAGAGACAGCGGAAATGTCCCTTTGGCACGTACCCAGCAGGGCGGAAGTCAAATCTGTCCATCCTCTGTGCTCAATTAATTCAAAGATGCAGGACTGCTGGCCGGAGGGACGGAGGATGGTGCTGGAGCAAAGGAAATGGGTCAAAGCAAGGTGAGGAGGCTGGAAGAGATGAATAATCCCTGGCTTTGCTTTCCAGGGGGACTTAATGGGAAAACAGATAAAGACAACAACAATCTATATTAAGAAAAAGAAAATTCAGCTTTTTTTCCTCCTTTCTCCGTACATCTAACCGCTCGATGAACTCTGGCTCACAGCAGGGGGGTTAAATGTTTTGCATTCTGTGTTCCCATCAAGCGTGATCTAAGGAATCCACGTGTGTCTGACATGCCTTGCATTAGCGTCAGACATCAGATGATATTGATCAAAAGGTGACAACAAAAAGGACAGGCTCGACTGACCGAGCGGTTTTTAAACCTACAGCGGTGTCAGTAACTGTGTGGTGATAATGAATTCAGCGTGCATTCACACTGAAGCCATCACAACGCTGGTTAAAGCTATTTTTCTGTTCTACACCCATGTACTCGATCGAGTGGGTGCATGAGACTTGCTTGTTCTTGACTGAATTATTTGAAATGAAAACAATATTTACACATTTAGTGTCTTAACAGTGAGTTCAGGAAAGTCAACTGAGAAGCTCCAATGTGCACGACAAAAAAAAGAAGATACACAGTCCTGCAACCAGATTAATGCTATTCTGCTCATCGACAGTCAGCAGCAGCGACACGCGATGAAACATTGCAATGCACAAACAAAAGGAGAGGAAAACTGAAGCGTGTAAACATTGGTGTAAATAATGCACAATCAAAAACATCCATATAACCTGCTTTGCATACATTTTAGGAAAAGCAGACTGCATTTAAAACGTTTTTCAGACCTAAAGGCATGATGGCTTTGGGTGAGAAACAGACATTAGCCATTAGCCATTTGACTATGCTGACAGTAGTACATGACACAGATTTCTCTGTATCCTCTCCGTGCTCCTTGTGGCATTTTCAAAAATCCACGGCAGCTGCAAAAAAAACAACCAACCATACTCTAACGCAGCCGTCACTCATGTCCATCAGGGCTGGTTTGCTGCAGACGAACTGGTCAGCGTTGATCAAATATGAATAAGATTCTGCTGCAGCATTGCCTGTTTTCTAAACGTTCCAGAAACATATTTCAGTGCACTGTTTAGCTGTTAAATGAGAAACTCTGCTGCGGCGGGTGGGCAGTGATTGGTTTTGACTGTTTTTAACATGGCGGCTGGGTCGCAAAGTTTCTAGTCACAGTTCACAAGCAGTGACTAACATGATTGACAGCTGCGTTAAGAGACTCCTCGGCTGTGATTGGTTGTTTTCATTCAGCTGATAGAAACATTATGACGAGGCAGAAGAACACAACTGACACGACACAACACCGATTATCCATCTCAGATACAACTCATGTCCTGGATATAGTGACAGTTTCAGCAAACTGGAACAAAAACGTATTTATTTTAGTTACCAACTACAGCTTTAATCGCTGTTTTACTCGAAATGTTTCAGCAGGTGCTTTTGAATGATTTGGAAGCCCAAATACTATCCTAAAAAAACTACAATGTCTATTAATACATTAATAAAATTAAATTTACTGTGACCGTAAGTTAACTAACCTCTTAAAAAGAAACAAGTCCACCTTTCAACAACCTACTGCATTTGTTGCTGCAGCAGCTCCTCAGTAATTTAAATCCTGTGGCGAGAGAAGACGGTTTGGGAAAAATAACAAGCTCTGAGCACAAGTGATATAGCTTAATGAAATCCCTGAAGGGAGCTTATTCCAAACTATAAATGAGCGCAGAGGAGCACTCTGATCATCTCTGTACCATCTGCTGTTCAGCTCAGCTACTCCTCACAGTGTATATGAACAAAGGAAACACATTATTTTTTATTTCAGTGCTGCTCATTAATTGGGTGTGAGTAATGTGTTGACGACGATACTGATATTTTTTGGATTGATACTGATGATATTTTTACCATTTCTAATATACTTAAATCGTATTCAAATTGGGGAAAATGTTTGGAATACTCTATCGTTATCTTATATATCTAAATATAGTGTGGCACATTTTTGTACATGTTTGGAAAAAATCAATTTAGAAACTGTTCAGATAAAAAACGAGTAAATGTTTGGTTTTTTTTAGCTGCGACCAGCAGCTCTACGGGTCACTGTGAGTTGGTCAGTTGGTCTGTGGCAGCCACGGTTTTTGCACTATGAAGTTGACATTTAACACAATGGTTAAGTGTGCATATTAGTAAGGGGTCAACTGATATTTGTTTTTCAGGGCCAATTAGTAAATATTAGTAGTTAATGAGACTGATAACCAATATTTGGTACTGATATGCATTTACAATAAAAATGAAAATATTTCTGTCGATATTTATCCTTTGGAGTATATCAATCTCCAACACAAACTTTGTTTAAATGCCTTTAGCAAATGTTTAACCAAAACTGAACCTTTCAACATCATATACAGCAAGTTCCCACCAACAAGTGAAAACCAAAATAAAAAAGGAATAAATAAAACTAACTCCCTGAGGTTTTAAAGTAAAACTTTCTCCCATGCTGACACTTTCTTTGCACTTTTTAAATAAGTCATTTTATCGCGATCATTAAAATAAAATGCCAATACAGATGATTGGCAATGGCATATTGCAAAAACAGTGCATAACTTCAAATGGACTCACAGATTTTGTGGCATTAGTTTTTGCCGTGGAGCGACACATGTAGGACTAACGCCGTTACCAAGCTGTTGTCAACACTGTGAAATGGTGCACTGGAACCATGAGGAGCAATAAAAACACTGGCGAACACTCAAGACAAGACAGAAGCTGCTATCAAGACCGTTTAAATCGAAATGTCTTTTCAATATCGCCCGAAATCATAGTTTTACTTCGTTCCAGTCTACTCTTAAAATCTTGGAAAAACGGGTACGCTGGTGTAGCTACACATCACTAAGGACTTAAAATGACGTTATATTCAGGCAAATACTGGTCTTCAGTGATTGGTTAGGGAAAACTGAATCCCCCTCCCTCATGGGAATCGGTTAGAGTGGCTGCAGACTGAGGATGGAGGGAAGAGTTTTACAAGTTAACAATTCTGTGTGATATCAGGAAGGACAGCTGATTCACTGTTCATGCCAAATGGCACAAAGGGGGGATGCATGTGCATACGTGGTTGCAGCTAATGCACGCTTGTGTTTAAATGCAGCAAATTAAATACTATAAGTATTTCATCATCTCGCTGATGCAAACATGCAAAAAAAAACCTAATTCTGCCCTAAAGCAGTCCTGCTGTTTGATTTACAACATTACCCACAACGGCCCAGAGATACTGAATGCTATAAACCGTATGGCAACATCTCTGTCCACTGACGTATTTATATTGTCTCACAGTACTGACATATCATTCAACTCTAAATGACATCATTATATCTCAGAATAACAATGATTTTGAGAGTCCTCTGCTCTGAAGCAGGTTTTAGACCATCAACACTCTTCAGTGAAACAGAAAACAGTGATTTTCAAACACAATAAGCAGGCACACCGATGGGAACTGAAAAAGCTAACTCCGAATCAATGTGGATGACTAATATCTCGCAGCAGTCGTGGCAATGCTTTAATAATAAGCTTCCAGCACAGCAGCAATAACAAGTGCCACTCCCCCCCCACTTCTCCGCTCTGCTTGAGTCTCTGGGGCTGTAAACTAAACTTCACACTACCAGCAGCAGGATGCCTGGGTCCACCTGGCAGTGCAGGATGCCAACTGCTGATTGGCTGCCACACCAGCGTGAGAGAGAGCAGCAGAACAGTCTGTTCTGACCTGTCGCTCTGTTTGGCAGACCGTCATAAACAATCTCAATCTCTCCCTGAGTTACCTCTTGTGCTACTGTCAAGTTTCTCCCGTGTGAGCAGAAGTGACACTTTTCCTCACACACTAGCTCGTGTGTGCGCAGATACACACTCGGGGTTGGCACTTGATAGGGAAGGAGAGACAATCTATTTATTTCTCCCTTCTAAAAGGCGCACGGAGGGACGCAATCAGTCATCGGAGCCTCTTGAGCTGGCGTCCGGTGACGTGGAGCCGCGGCTGGTGTCTCTAAAACGCGCTCACATGCAAACAAGTAAACAGTGAGATCCTCAGAAGAATGGTCTTTCTGAGAAGCAGAAACAAACGCAGTCTGGGACCCTATGAACTGGCTCCTTGGTTGCATTTTATCAGATACAAGACGGCGAGAGGACACCTTTCAAACACAGCCTTCACTCAGCAGGGGTTTCGCGCTGAAATATTAGATTAGATAACAGCTAGAGAGCATGTGGCCATAAAGCAATAATGCATTGGCTTCTTATATAACAGCTCTGCTCATCTTCACACATTTCCACTGGTATACATGTCTCTACCAGGAAAATAATTCACCCGCTGTGGAGGCAAAGTTGAGTACTAGCTAACAGGCTCGTGTTTACATTACACTGAAGCCTGAGGCCTGTGTCTCATCACAGCACACCGCGCTGCAAGATCCTACCAAAGCATCGACAAGTAGACTGAAAATAACCAAATACTAAAGTGTGACAACGTGCCAACACCTCACAATGGTACAGTGTATAAATACCACACGTGATATCCTCACATGAAGGATGTACTGCCAAGTTACGCCCACTGAGGTTAATGCCACTGCGGTACGCTCCGGCTCTTTCTGATAATATCAGTCTTTGAAATAAAAATAAAAACAATAAGTATAGCACTACATCGCATACATTTTATGATGACAACTCAAGTCTGAACATGAATTAGCGCTCAAAATCAGTAATGCAACAAATTTGAAAAAAGGTAGAATAAATTGTAATGATCACTTTTTTTATTTTTGTTTATCTGCCACTGGTAGGATGGACAATAGGTCACGTTTACAGCTCCCATATTGTAAAAATCTGATTTCCGTGTCTTTGTTTTATTATAAAGTAGGTATAGGTGCTATATAAATACTGCAAAGACGCCGAGAGTGTGGATGTGGAGGACCAGTGAACACTGGGCGATCAGAGCAGACTGGGTTTTTTTGGAAGAGGGTCTTAAAAAAGACAGACACTCAAACGGAGCGTTTTAAATACGGGGTGAATACACGTATATTCAGGCAAACAATTTGAGAAAAGAATATCTTTTTTGAACATTAAAGCATGTAAATATGTTCTGCATGTAATACCAGTGAAACACACTTCATCACTTTTTGTGTTAATTTCATACAATTCTTAATGTAATTTAGCATTCATTATCCATATCATAACATACTGAAATAATTTTTCAAAAAATCAAATAAAAACTGTGATATAAATGACTTAAATGCTAAATCAATGATTAAACGGACGGCAACTTATTTTCCGTCGACAGCGTGATCAATCAATCATTTCAGCGTCAGCTTTAATACTACAGAGAATCGTAGAGGGGCAGTTAGAAAGCTGCAGCGACCTTTAACCTCACAGCTGTCAGTGCTGGTGCGCTGTGAGCCCGCTGTGCACAAACATGTGCATGATCACAGATAACCCCACACACACACACACACACACACACACACACACACACACACACACACCCACCCTGATGTAAGCTCATGCTAACACTAGCGCACACTCATTTCTGTCATGCACCAATTCACATATGAACGCTCTGGGAGAAAGACAGAGCACTTTTCCTCTCTGTGCACGCGGTGAAAGTAGAGGACAGATGATGAGCGAGAGAGGAAGATGAAGGACGGGACAGGAGGAGCAGGTGGACGGTGACAACACAACCGAAAGCGTGCCAAGCTGCCAAGCCTGGCCGGCACTAAAGTGTACTCTAATGTGATTTTTCATTACATAACAGAAGCTGGCACACAGCAGCTCCTCTCCACGCTGTAGCTTGGGAACACACACACAGAAAGGCTCTGGTGATCACAAAGTAACTCCTTTCTTTTGTTCTCTTATTTGGGTAATACAGCTGACAAGTAGGCTTTGAAATTTACTTTACCCAACAGTACAATATACATATAAATGTAAACATTAAGTAAAAGAGCACATACAGTTTATCTGAGTGTGTCCCATTGTCAGTTAACCACTGAACCCATTCCCAACCTTTAATACATGTGCCAATATAATGGTTTGCTTGAGGACTTGAGTTGTCTATAAGCTGCTAAAAAATCAGTCTGCTTATGTCATTTATGAAGTGAATATATTCATTTAGTTTATTTCTGACTTTAATTGCAGAAATCATTCCAGTGTAGGATGACTTAAGTAAACAGATCACTTTGCTTTCTGGCTACTGGCCCTGCTGGTTACTCAGGAGAAGCTTAATACTTTGCATTTAATTTGTTTTGTTTTTTACTTAAAAAGCTTCTCTGCATGACAATAATTAAATGCAGGGACAACCATTAAACACCTTCACACCTTTTTGAGATATTCTATATTGAAAATGCAAAAAAGTATTTAAATCAGCACATCACATCAATAGCACTGTTCAACTGAAAGTATTGCCACAATTGTTTTAAGGCTTATCCGGCTCATAAACCAGTGATATTGTGTAGGCTACCCTGTGTACTCAGACCTACTTTTTTCTCTGTATATGTTGCTGTGTCCATATGGAAACAGCCAGAGGCAACATATTTATCCTAGATATTCCAGTGCATTAAGAGAGCCCTGTCAGAGTGGGTTATTCCTTTATTTATATCCATTATGTGCCTACAGTGGGATACATAAGAGCAGTATAGTAAGAGCAGCTGTAGTGTAAGAGGGGGATTAAACGCTGGTTATATAACCAGTGACCTGCCAGTGCGGGCCTACTGATCCTGGCACAGCGAAGTACAGCAGCTTTAAAGAGCGGCTTACCTCTTCAAATGACTCACTTCAGCGTTCAACTGACATCATCTCTCACAAGATGCATTATCAGAAATAGCATCTGTGTTCTCTTTGTAATGACAAAAGCCCACATTTCTGCCTGCGGGGAACCACAACACTCAAATCTGCTCACAGATTCAGCTCACATTTACACATTAACCTTACAGAGTGGGAAATATAAGCTTTCAAACTGCTTTAAGTAATAATTTTACTTAACTTCATCATCATATGAAAAGCAAAATTAAAGTTTGTATCATTGTTTTACATTTATAGTAGGCGCTTGTTACCACCCAGAGTGAGTAAGCTGTAGAGGTGATACCACACACCAAATACCAATTTCTCTATCACTGAATATCCATTATTTAATAGCCTATATTATATTTATTCATAATTAATACCAGACGATACACAAAGCATCTCAATACGAGTTTTATAACGCTGTCCATAAGTAAAAAATAACAATAATAACACAATATTTCATTAAATTGCGTGATTTTTAAATGGGGTTTGGTGAGAGATAACGGAGCGCAGCGGGCTCTATCTCTTACCTTGGCTTGGTTTATGAGCAGCCCCACGAAAGTTGACACCAGCATCGAGCCGGACATGCTGCCTTTCCTCCGCATCTCCTGCTTCAGGAACGGGAAAGCAGCGGCCGGCGGCTCCTCGGGTACGGTCACCGTGTACGACTGTCGCATGCTCGGCATGCTGGCGGAGGAATGAAGCCGAGGACCCGGTGAGATTTATTCAAACGGCAGCGGAGCTTTTTCCTTGGTAGTTAAGCCGTTTTCTATTGCAAGGATGGCAAATGAGACGTTTCAGTCCGTTTCTGATAGGCTCCCTCTCTGTTGTCATTCATTCATTCATATAACGGCACGCATTAACGCCGTATACCTGTGGCTTTCCCTTTAAAAAAATCTAATGTAATAACCTGTGGTGCGCGAGCGATAAAGCACTAAATGCTGTCAGAAAAGAGCTACTGACTGTTGCGTCAGTAAACGCAGGTGTGAGCTACCGCGAGTCTGTAAATGGTAATAAATGCATATTGTGCTCCCATTCCGTTTTACAGGACTGGAGGTCCGCCCCCTTTGGCTCCGGTACAAGTCGGCCTACAACAAACGTCAGCGACCGCCTCCAACCGGGCTGCCTACGTCACAGTCCGTCCACGCTGCTGCAACGACCTGAAGGACTGATTATTAAAAATGAATAATATAAAACACCTGACGGACTAATGCTGAGCTCCAAGTACTCATCTCCATCAAGATCATGACTGCAAACTCACCAACGTCTGTGCTCCTGGCCATGAGGCTATATGACACATTTTTGACTTTTTTCCGGCTTTTAGCAGTTTCATTTTAATGTACTTGTTCTATTTTTTTAACCACTAACTTAATAACCCTTAAATGGGCAGGCACATATGAATATTTGGAAAGTAACTGATATTTTCTAATGTATCTATACATTAGATTCTATGTATCTGTACACTTTAATAAATGTATGTAAAATTCACAGCTAGGTGCTGTAAAATCATAAAACTGCAGAAAGAAAAACAATGAAACAGTTCACAGTAATATTTTGTGAAGCACTGAACCAAACAAAACTAAGTTTTTTATCATTTTTTTTAATTAACTAATACATTTTTTAATTTCAATTACTTAATTTAATAAATTTAAGAATAACTGTCATACAAAAAGTAATACTGTTAAAATCACAAGATGACAATATTAAAATAAGGGATTTTGTCAGGTAGTTTGTTTTTTTAACAGACAGAAACTAATACATTTTACAAATTCATAGCCTACAAATTGATTTTACAGTGAATTTCAAAACATTTGAGTGTTCCTTAAATATTTGAATGTTCCTTAAAACCTGATGTTCACTCAAAAAAAATACATAAAATGTTTTTGGCATAAATATTAAGACAGTGAGAAAAAAAAACTTTACCTGCCCATAAGAGTTATATGAAATTAAAAGAATAAAACTGGTGCTCCTACACTATATCCTATTATTGATCGTCGTGTTTAGTGAAGTGGAGAATGTATCTGGTGCAGGGACGCACATTAGTGTAGCAGCCTCTAAATCTGATAAACCATCAGGTAGCAAAACAATAAGAACAAAAAATAATGTTTCACACCTTTATATTATTGATTATGTCGAGAATAGCAATAAACAATGTTTAATTGCATTGCAGCATGACGAACACTTAAAATTTACACACTTTAAAAACTCAGCACATTATCTATATTTTAGTTTAAATATTCTTATATAAACTTATTTCTTTACACGCTTAAATACTCAGCATATCATACATACTTTATTTTAAATATTTACATACTAGTGCTAAATGTTTACTATATCTGTATTTTTAAATATTTTTTCAATCAAATTTTTATTTAGTTTTGTACAGTACAATAACATATAGTAAAATTCATTGATACTCCAAAAGGAAATTTTACCTTTTTTTTGGCTTTTAATTATCTTTGATGCCATAAAATTTTAAATTAATTAATTTAAAAAGGGGGAAAAAAACAGAAAGAAATATGATGGTGAAACAAATCTATTTTTTCAATTTTTCTATATTTACTATGACTGTCTATGCTGGCATCAGAGCGGCTGTAATGAAACACAACCTCCCCGGGGATCAATAAAGTGTTTCTGATTGTGATTAAAGAAACAGCATGATAGTAGCTACATGAAAGGCGCACTGCTGTATAGATGTAGCAGGAGGTTCTGTGCTACTACAAACTAATCCAGCGTGGTTCTAAAATTAGACTCTGCAGACCTAAAAGGGGTTTTTAATGAGGTTCCGGTATTTCGACAGCAACACAAAGAATAGGGGGTTTAGTCGTCGTTAGTTTTAATAAGAGGATGAAGTCGGATGACTGATGCAATTCGAGATCTAACCCGATAACCAAGCAGGCAGTGTGTCAGCCCACGTGCAGTTTGTCAAAAGGTAAAGTCGACAATAAAGATCGTTCAAGACGGTCTCTGGGAAGACAAGAGCTCGGGTTCAACATCACCGACGGATTATTTTAGGACACGGATTACAAATGGATTTGTAGTCTTTCAGCTCAATTTAGACTCTATGAAAACAGAATATTGTTGTTATCTTGACATTAAAATCTTAATATGCAGTAAAGCTTACACATTAGTCTCAAACTGTGACACAATTTAAATAGTAAAGTGTGAAAAGAATCATATTAAAAGTGAAAAATCGTTAATGTTTACTATGGCCTATTTTTAATGTCCCAGTTGCATTAATTTATTTATTGGGATCTTTCAGACAGCAAAACAAGATGTGAATGCAAAAAGAGCATTATCGCCTTCTGTTAGAGGTTAAACGTGCAGGATTAACCCTTTGAAACATGGATAACATGGTATTTAAACCTTTGAAATCTGAGCACAATGTTTAGTTTTATTTTTTGAAAAGCCCAGAAACAGACAATGAGCAACTTGGCAAGAAGTGTTTCACAAATAGCAAGAAATAAGTAGATTTGGAAAATTATTTTTTCAGAAAAATCCCAACACTATATTATGTATTTATAATTAGAAAAATATGATAAAACTACTTTATAGGCTTATTATTTTTACTTAAGCACATTTTTCAAGTCAGTTCGTTGGGTTTTGTTTTAGTTTTTTTGGGGTTTTTTCTCATTTTTTTCCTCTAATCTTAATTGTCTTGTACCTTTAACTCTTTTATGTGCTAATTTTTGGATGATTTTTATTTAAAGTTGCTCATCACCTTTTTCCAGTGTTTCTAAAAGAAATCAAACCCATTAGCTGAGACGTTATATAATCTTCATAAATATGTTTTCATTGGTTTAAAATCACCTGAGAAAGTATTTATTATATTATATTATTTCAAGTATTTATTATCACAAACGGAGCAGTTTTTATCTACAAACGGAGTAAGTCCTCTTCCAATGAGTTCGTCGTGTTGTTCTACAGTAGCCCACAACGGACAAATCAAAGACTCGCTCTAGGCAAAAAGATTTTATTTTCAAGTGATTATAAACTAATGAAAACATAGTTAAGAATATTATGTTCCATTTTTTCTAAAAGACGCCCCTAAATCCTACACACTGGACCTTTGATATCAAAATATCAAGCAGCTTAAAGGCTGAGTGTCAAAATATGTTCAAATGATTTAGTCAAAAGTGAGTTTTCAAGAATAATAAGGAGCAATGATAAGCTAACAGCTGAATACAAACAAACACCTGGAAAAAAGGGTTTCCTCTCAGAGCTGGAACAAACTCATGTCTCTTTCAGTAAAAACATCTTGTTGATTGCTAGAAAACAAACTAATGTTGCGTCAGTGTTTTTTTTTTAATTCCAGGACGGGTGACACAAAACTGAGCAAGAGAGCGACTGAGCAAGAAGCGCTTGGCAATGTGCTGTTACATCTGTTTTTAGTATATGAGAGTGATATTTCCACATTTTGGACAGTCCAAAATAGAATAGACAGGAAATATAAGGAGTTACTGCTTGTTGTTACAACAAAAACTGACAACACCTGATGACTGATGAAGGTCTTCATAACAGTTAGTCAAAAACGGGGAGTTTTAGACATTTTTGAAATACGTGCCCTATCTGATGGAGCTAATTAATAAGAATGACAACAGAATGTGCTGTGCTTCACCTCCCACTCACAGGCAGTCTAATTCAGACTCACCAAAATATTAAACACGCAAAATCATTTAAATATATATCTAAAAAAATAACAGTGTGCAAGCCGTGTTTCCTTTTTTTATATAAAAGTCAGACGTTTTTTTAACCTAAATGATCACATACTGACTATGAGAACGCAACATGCGTTCCTGAGCATGTCTGCAGAGAAAGGATCCAAATGCACAGTGTGTTTACGGTGCGGCTGCTTTTAGCTGTGTAGGGTGCAAGAAGTGCAACATGTCCCCAGCAGCCGTCTCATGACCCAGGCTCAAGCGTGTGTACACAACAAACAGCCAAGGAGCACATTCCTTCACCAGGCTGGACATGTGTGTGTCTGAATGTCTAAATCCTCGAGGTGGAAAACTACAACTGAGAGAAGAGGGCAAAGAGTCACTGTTTGTATTCTGATATCTGACGCAAAGAGCTAAGCAGTCTGGTATAAAAATGGGACAAAAGCAGTCTCTGAGCAATGTTATCTAGGAGAAGTCAGAGTACAATTACCTGGGGATAGCTGTTCTATTCCCTAAGCTAAATTAGGCACATCAGACTGACAATCTCTTCACTCAAACGTTTAAATTTAACCGAGGGGTCAACTTATTCCTTCAGAGGGCAATTAAATGATTTATTGTTTACATTCCTACAAGGTGAATAGCATTCTTGAACGTTCTAACACTGATGCGGCATTATGTCATTCATAGTATGTGGGAGAGTTCGGGAGAGCATGTGGGAGCGTCCCGGGACAGAACGAAGCCTTCTTGTGTCCCTGTTCAAGAACAAGTTTTCTCTGCACTCACTGTACAGCTGGACAGCACAAGTCTGATGTTGGTTACAAAGTATTAAAGGGGAACTACGTCCAATTTCAGCATTCATACATGTTATCCCTACGGTCTACGACAGTCCCAAAAACATAAGCAGACATGGAAAACTCCTCCAAATCCAGAAACTAGAGTGCTTATACTGCCCTCCATCCAAAGTCGGAGGTTTCGGTGCGTTTCAAGCGTTTCAGGTGTTTCAGGTGCACAATACTAAACATAAAGAAAAAACTACACAGACAGTGACAAACTGGAGTTTCTGTGACGAGTCCATGGACAACTGTACCATCAGCTGGGCCGCCTCAATCACACATGAGTGAAACAGAGGAACAAATACGCCGTCTGTTTAAAACATTTAATTTTTTATGGCATTTTTATACTTGGAAATGAATCACAACAGGTAATTCACTAGCCTATGTGCTAAAAGCTAGGCTAATGTATTTTAGTACCTCAGTACACTGTGCTGTTCTGTATATCTTGCGAATATTTAATACCTCCATGGATGCTGCCATCGTTGCGTGACGCCAGACTGCTGAAATAAGGGTAAGTGGATTTGCATGGCGACCAACCACAACAGACCAGAGAGTAAATGGCATGGAAGTGGTTAATGACCTCCAGGGGAATGGGGACGGGGAGCACTTTTGCTCTGTTTGTAAAAATAACATTGTAATGTTAAAATAGCTGCTCTGATAGACATGTTACACACTGACCCACAAACCCTATCAAGCAAACTCATAATCAGAGCTTACAAAACTCAGTTACTAAAGTCCTTATTTGCCAAAGAACAAAATAAAGCTCCACGTTGTACCAGACTGGGCTTTTAGGGTTTTTTTTTTTTTTTATCAAACCATAAGCTGTCTGACCAAGGTGGCAAACCGAAAGTGGGACAGTCTAAAAATATTGTTGACTCAACAGAAAGTCTACACACAAAGCCTGAGCAGAATAACTCAGGGCAAAATCTGCTTTGACTCAAGCGTGCCACCCTGGCCTTTTTTTTTGGCTGTTTATCTGCAGGAGTCAAAGAGCAAAAGGTTGTTAGTGCCACTGTATGTGGAGGTAGAAGAAAACACAAACAAACCTTTAAGATAGATAGACAGTCCAAAACAGCATAAAAAAGTTCATACTAGGGATGTTGGATGACTCCGATTCACATAATAATCCCGACTATCGTTTTTAACGAGTCAGAAACGATTCAAAAATCCAAAACATCGATTATTCTTAATCCTCTAAAATGTTTATCACTTAGAAAAGTCTTTGAGACCGTTTCTCGGACCGTCTTACTTTTTTCGGCGGTGAAAGCTGCCGTCTGTGCCGTTCAGAGGGAAACTCCGGTGCATCGCAGCTCTTTCAGAAGCCTCAGTATCCAGCCTGGGAAAAATCAGGTGTTTTTACGGGATCTTTTCAATAAATCCATAGTGACGGGTCCGATTTTGGGTGTCTTCTGTCCATATTTTATCGATATTTCGATGATAAACGTACATTAGCGTCGATGCTAGACGCCATATTAGTTTCCCATAGTTCCTTTGGAGCGGTCAGAGGTTTGTTTTGGTCTTGTCCACCAATCGGAAGACGATTGGACGCTTTGTATCCGCTTACGTATGACATACGTCATCTACAGCAAACTGCACTGTGATTGGCCGAATCCTACTGTAGCTATCGATCTGTGTTATTGGTACCGCCTCCTGCATTAGAATAAACGCCGGTAGCCCCTATAATAATAATAATAATAATAATAACAATAACAATAATGATGATGGCGATTATGATAATAATAATGACAATATAATAATAATGATAATAATGATAATGATAATAATGATAATGATAATAATAATAATGAGACAAGGTTAAATCAGGAGACAGTGTAACAGGCAGCAGGGCCTCATATGGATGTAAACTCTGTGTTGTGTCAGAGCAGGCAGGAGAATCAGGGCCCTCTCTGAAGTGTCAGGAGTGTGATGTGCTCTGCAGCATCACAGACAGCAGCTGCTTTGCAGAAGGGCACAGATAATGGGATACACAAACAACTGCAAAAAAAAAACAAAAAACAATTGGACTTTTTTGTGTGTCCCTTCTTTGAACTATAATAATTACAATGTTTATTTTTTTACTTTCTGATTCCCAACAATTGGGAGAAAGGTTTTCTACAACTAAAAAGCGTGTACATAATAAAGCCTCCATATTTTCACACACACTTTGCTTTCATAACATAATATGCCACTAGCAAAACAGACTGGAGTAGATCCTGAAATTACACCTCCTATATTTCAAATGGGTAATCGATTTTGAATCGGAAATCGTTTTGAATTGAGAATTGTGACCAACCAACCAAAATCGAATCGAATCGTGATACTGAAAGATTCACACCCCTAGTTTATACTAACGTATGTCATCCAAAAAAAGATCACAGTATAGTATGTTGTCCAAAATATCAGAAAAAGTCATACTTTTATATGTTATCCAAAATAGCATAAAAATGTCAGTAGGTTTTCCAAAGTAGAAGAAAAAGTTATACTATAGTATGTTATCCAAAATAGCATAAAAAGTTTTCAATTTTTTATTGGTTGTATAGCAGGAGGGGAAGTAGCATTGCTGTCATACATGTGTTTAAAAAATAGATAGATAGATTAATGGACAGATAGATAGATAGACAGATACTTTAGGAATTTCATAATAATCCATCCCTGCACAAAAAATTAAGTATGCACAACTACAGGAAAGTAATTACAAGTTGTTTTGTTTCTTGCATCTATTTTTTTAGCAATTCTGTGATCTTAGCAATTACTATGTTGAGTAAAATATTATCATAAAACAAGGCCAGAGCTGAAAAATAAACCAAACTCTGAGCAGGCCTCTGCATGGTAGGTGACCCAGTTTATGACAAAACTTCAGGTGTTAACGAGCAAACTCACAAGCGAACCCACCAGTTATGTGAAAGGTGTGTGCATTGTTATCTGCTGCTGTAAAATGCCTTGTCAGAGTCTATCACCTGGGAGCTATGCCAGTCAAATCTGCTTATAAGAGACAACAGCTAGCAGCAGATGGGAGGACTGCATACAGTGTTACAAGGCATGTTTACACAAGCATGTCAAACACTGTGAATCTCAATCTTGTGTTTAGTAAAGCCATTAAAATGTTGTTTTTTCTTGTATGTGCCATGATCTGATTTGAAAACCATTGCCTTAGAAACAGGGAAAACAAGAACAGTAGTCATGTTAACCAGCTTGCCTTAATCATAAACATGATGCAAGATAAACAGGACCATGAGGCTCCAACAGCTGCTATTTTTGTGTAATTTGTGATGTAAGCTTCTGAGAAATCATCAGCACCGGGTTCATCTTGTTTTGCCAATGCTATTTCAGGAGAGAAATAGGTGAGTAAAAACATTCATATACAACAACAAGAGGAGAACTAGAGTTAATAATATGTTGTTATCTAATCATAGCTGAAACAAAAAAAGCAGAATACAGTATGTCGAGGGAAATGTGGAGAAAGCTTATCTTACATATTTGGCGACAATCAATACAAAATTGAAAGGAGAAAGAGGAGGTGGATATTTTCTTAGAAGGAACCGGTAGGTAAAAGACATTCAAACTGGGACAGAGGGATATATATAGGTCTTTTCCATCGGCACCTGTGACTGCGTCCAGTCAAACCATGCCATGAAATTTGCATTTTCATTTTCATATTCAATTTAAACTCACGGAGCCACGCTGCGCCGAGCCTGAGGTGGACCATCACAAGAGTCAGTCCAAAAGTGCACCCGAGCACCATCAAGCACCCAGAAGACCCCCCTTCTCCCTCTTACAGTTTTTCTGAAATGCTTTGGCTAATTTCTTGAAACACAAATAGCAATCTCAAAACTCAAGGTGCATTTGCCAAAACAGCCGGTCTGATTCAGCACAACACCATAGCTCACCTGCAAGAGGTCACATCTCACCAAAAACAGTTAACTCATGCTTCTAAACTAAATCATTTCCAAAACAATGCTGGTCAAAATGTTACAATGTTCTGTCAGTATGGCAGGGGGCCCTGGAAATAAAAAATAATTAATTGTTTCATTTAAGCAATTAGTCAAGAAGCGCATTGATAATGAAAATAATTGGCAGGTGCAGCCTTGATAATAAGCACTACTCCACTGCGTTGCCTGAGGACTTCTGACCTAATAATGACATCATGAGTGGTCACTAAGTGGTCACAGGGCGGTCATTGTAACGCTCTTCAGTCATGAGATCATTCCTGACATTTTGACCTAAAATGTCAGCCGACACACACACACACACACACACACACACACACACACACACACACACACACACACTGACACGCACCCTTCTCTTGCTTGGAGGTATGTAAGGAACTGCTGACTGAGAGCTTTATGAATTGATTTTATGTGTTGGGACCATCACACAGTATATCCATACGACCAAATGCAAATTAAGCAGCTAATGATACGGAGAAGTCTTCTGATTACTGTTCTAATCAATGCAACCACTGTTTATTCTAAAATGTCAGGAAGAAATAATCATCATCAACAATCATTTAACTTGAGATATTATTTCAGACCAGCCAGTCCAGCTCTGTCCAAATGTTGCCTGTCAGCACCTCTAAAGCTCATTTATGGACACATTAAATATTTTACGTTCAATTCGTACAAAAACAATAAATAAACAAATAAATAAATAAAATGTCATTACTTCCTCATTATATCCTATTACACATTTGTGTGAAATTTTGTGGTAATTAGCGTATAAATCCTTGTGATCTGGCTAAGTTTTGCCTGTGAGGTCAGAGTGACCTTGACCTGTGACCACAAAATCCCAATCAGTTCATTCATGAGTCCAAGTGGACGATTTTGCCAAATTAAAGAAACTCCCTCACAGCCTTTATGAGATATTGCGCTCAGATGAACGAGACAGACAAGAGCACAGTGACCTTGATCTTTGACCTATGATCACCGAATTTAAATCAGTTTATTGTTGAGTCAAAATGGACACAAATGTGAAGAAATTCCCGCTGTGTTGTTTAGATATCAGAGGGACAACCTCAACAACACAATGCCTCCATTGGCCAGCATGGAGGCATAAAAACAGGCAGCCAGTAGCTTATGGTGGCTAATATAAGCTAATGTAAGTAAACCTTACATTCATGTGGAAAGAAAATCAGAGTCATTTAACTGATTTCTTCTCTACTTGTGCTACAGGTATATTTATACATTTTGTATTTAACCAGGAATAGTCCCACTGAGATTCAGAATATCTTTTCCAAGGTCCTAACAAGACAGCAGCATGAAGAATTTCACATAAAAGATCAAGCAGACTAAAAACACAAAAGCAAAATGTATAAACAAACAGTATAAAAATTTACACACAAGCAACAAGCAATAAATACGAACAAACAGCCAATTAAAAGTGTTCAGAGACCACACATGCGTGTCCAGAAGGTCATTAATCCTGCTTTTAAAATCCCCCAGGCTGATAAGAGTCTAGTTTAAGGTGACTCTGCAGCTGACACCAAGATGACGGAGCAAAAACTCCAAAAGCAATTTCACCACTTTCACAAAGCAGACAGTACGGGTTCAAAGAACGACACACAAAATCACATATCACATATATAAAACACAAAAGTTGTCCATGTGACTGAAGGTTGCAGCTAATGACAGTCAGTAGAAAACATAAATAATTATAAAGAATAAGTGTTCCAGTCTACTATGGTTGGACGGAGAAGACAAACCAACTTTCTCGTACGAACTGCAGTGATGTGTGCAGAAACCTGAGTCCCTAACAAATCGCAGTGCAGCATGGTACATCGAAACAAAGATTTTTTAACAAGATGTATTAGCGTGCATGTATAGTGTCTTAATAGTCAATTGCAGACAAAGGTGCTGCTTGAACCAGTTTCTTCCTTGGACTACAAGAGAAACAGCCTTTATTTCTATAATAGAAACCAAACTTTACCCTGAACCATTTTGCAAGACACTCGATATGATATTTAAAAGACAGATTGTCTTCTAAGAAAAAACCCAGGTATTTGTAAGTTTAGACTCGTTCAATCATCTGATTACTTACAGTAACAATCTGATTTCACCATCAGCTGTCTGCCTCAACCTTGAAAAGCACATTATTTTAGTTTTGTCAGGGTTGAGTACGAGTCTCAATACACAAACAGTCCTCTGAACCACATCGAAAGCAAATTGTAGCTTCTTAGCTGCACTTGCCAAAGATGAGGCAGAACTATACAAAATAGTGTCATCCGCATAAAAATGAAATTTTGTATCGCCAACATCACAGCACAAATTATGTATATACATAGTAAAGAAAATTGGACCCAAAATGGACCCTTGCGGGACACCATTACGTCCATTCAAAAAGCTAAAAAAAACACACCAACGGCTTGGACACTGCGTTCTACCGCTCAAACCACTGAACTGTTTTGGAGGGCAACCCTATGTTCACCAGCCTCTGTACCAAAACAGAGTGGTCAACTGTGTTAACAGCTTTAGAAAGGTCTAGAAATATTGCAGCACAGTATTCTTTTGTGTCAACTGCATTTATGATGTCATTTAAAACCTTCATTTTTGCAGTGACTGTGCACTAAATTTGTAGTTATCCTATAACCGCCACCTGTTGGAGGGGTTGCTGTTTAGCAAAAGCTGCACAATCCTGTTTCACTACTCCACGTTTGCATTATGTGAGCATGACACAATGTCAAATCCAGTCTGTGTCTGATTTCTGCAGACCATGCTCCGATATCTTTGTGATGCCCTGCCCGGGGGGAGGAGGGTGATTTAATGCACCTCAGTTAACAGAGGCCTGGGGTTAATTAACAGTACAAATAGCCCAGCTGGTGATATCCAGTTAAAGACCTCCACTTCTAAGTGTGTGCATGATAGATAGGTGCTGATTACTGGATGGGCTAAATGAGAAAAAAAGTCAAGTTCATACTTGTCATTTCCACTTAGTGAGCATGAATCACCAACATTGATATTGATACATGGACATTACCTCATGGTCTGTGGCTTAGAGGCATATCAAACAGTCTTTGTGTTTCACAGTTATGAGCTGCAGGCTCATGTTACACTATGAAATTGGCTTTTTTTGCATGCAACAAAGAATTCTTACATTTTTAAATTTGTTTTGGTACAAACCCTGTAAGTAGTCTCATGGTGATTAAGTGATCTTCATTTCTGACTCAGGGGAGCTCAGGTTTTGCAATGTTATGTTAGTCCATTTCTGAAAGTTGGCTTGTATGAGCTAAAAGGGAGCACCTGACTGATTAGGAAATGTATAGCTGGGTTTATTTCTCACGTATACCTCATGACGGCAGGCAACCTGAGCACAAGACCAGTTAGCCAATACTCTTAAACCTCCCTTATTCATATGCTGAAGTCATTTAGGTGCATACAGCAAGCTTGTGTATGTCAGCAGAGTAACAATACACTATAAAATACTTCTTGTGTACTTACAAGGCAGTATTTTCAGATGGTTGGTGGTTATAAAGGCCCTGGGTTTACCCGTGGTAAAGCCACATAGGTGACTTTAATTAATCTGGCTGAATAAGGTCACAGTCGCACATGAGCGAATGCAGGCAAGTGACCCGCCTGCCGAAGTGATAATGGTGCTGAATGTGGACAGTGCCGGGTGTAATATTGACAATTATTAATATTACTTTACATTAATAATATAATGCTGTTGGTACATTTTCCTTTTTCTTGAATTTCTGACTCCCCAGTCCCTCCAGCCAGGTAGCATTTTACACAAGGGGTTGACAGATAATCAGCCTGGCCGATTATTGCGGCTGATATTTGGCATTTTGCCGATTATCTGTATCAGCATTTTATTTTAATGATTGCTGATAAATAATACTTAATTAAAAAGTGCAAAGACAGTGTCAACATGGGAGGAACTTTAACTTTGTAAAACCTCTGGAGCTATTTTTATTCATTCATCTTTTTTTAAATTAAAATTTTCACTGAACTTTATTAAAACAAAGTTTCAGGGAATTTGCTGTATAGCGAGTGTTAGATTTGATTAAACATTTGCCAAAGGCATTTAAACAAATTCCTATGTTGGAGTTTGTTATATTCCAATTCTAAATATTGACAGAAAGATTTTCATTTTATATTGCAAATGCATATCGGTTCCAAAATACTGTCTCACTTAGTACTAATAATTGGTATTGGTATCTGCCCTGAAAAACCAATGTCAGCTGACACCTATTTTATACGTATTTTTCATGGTCAATATCACAGCAACAAACTACCGTACTTGGTCAAGGCTGTGACTTCACCGGTCAAAGTTCACCAAAGTTGAACTCCATGTGATGTAAATTGCTAATTTGCTGTGCCACAGAAGTGTTTTATTTACCCCTTGGCTTGCATTAAAAGAACGTTAATAGGAGGCAAATATTCATCAATGTTAATTTTGTGCATGTGTGACCATGCCCTAACCTCTTAAGACTGTGTGGGTGGGTGCGGACATACTGATTAGTGCACTGTGTCAGGTGACCTCAAATTATTCTAAATATAGCACTGCTACACTTTCAACCTGAACATTCGTTTAAGCTGCCAGAATAAGAAAAAGTTTACATTGTCTGTCTTTAGTTCATTTTAGTTCATTTTGGCTGTGGTTGTTAAAATTAATTAAAATCAAAATTATTTTTTCATGGAAAACAAGTGAATTCTCATCAGTAAACCGTGATCTGTAAGAAGTGGACTTGATTATACTTATTATCAATAAAACTTATAATAAATAAATGAGCTAAATATATTTTATGGAGAAGATTTATACTACTTTCAGACGGTTTAAAATGCACTGAGTCAATTTGATCTGGGAAAATTATGGCTTTTTCTTAAAGCTGACATAACAGGAGGGTTAAAGTAGTATTCATAAGGCATCCTGGTGTTTTATAAGTAGGTTATAAGTTTATCCGATTACAAAAAGATAGTTACAACAAGTATGAGCGGGAACTTTTTTTATGCCCCATTCAGCATAATAGCATAGTAAATGTATGTTTGATCCTATTTTAAAAACTATACAAGAGATGTTTATTCATGGTTATAACTACCTGAAAAGCCCTTTCTTTAAAAGATTTAACATAAATTCTCCTTGATTCTCTTTTCCGCTCTTCATCCTTTCTTAACCACTCTCCCCTCCTCCACTCTCTCCACCCTCCTCCACTCATGTAAGCAGTTATTGGGACTAATCCTGAGGAGGAAGTGGGTCAGTTGTGCTTTCCGACCTGAGAGGAGGAAGCTCGGGTCACTAATACTGAGCCTGGAGATGAGGCTAGTGGCCCAAAGACCCAGCTCATCACAGCCAAGCGGCTCCTTCTGAGAGCTGTAAGCTAGCTAATTGCTGGGTAACAAGGGGTCAAGTATCCATGCTAAGAGCTCATTCATCACGTAACCATGGACCTACTGACATACACTGGAAGAGTGACCTCTGGTTAGCTTTGATAGGTTGCATACTATGTTAAAAAAATAAGACATTTTGTACGTGTCATTATTACTGAATGGCTCAAACAGTCGGCCAAAGAACATGTTAGAGTTTAACATGTCTGGTATATTATTGTCAGCCACAACCTCAAGTGCATTTAACTTAATTTGAGCAATGGTGCCCCCATTTGGTGACAGCCAGTACTCTCAGAAGCCACAAAGCATTGTGGGGCTTTTCCATGTGTGTGAAACTAAAGAAAAGAAACCAGTGTGCCTCTGCAGCTATGGCTCCGTTCAGCCTGAGTCAGCTCCTGGATATTGATCCACTTTGGAGCAGCACATCCCCAATAAAAGCAGCGAGCTTCAAGCCAGCATGTGCAAGAACAGAGGAAATTGTCTTACCGTGGAGTCCCTGGTGGGGGAGTCGGACAGGCCGTTACTGCTCGTCTCCCATGTCGAAGAGCTGAATGCTCTGCTGCTGCTGCTGCTGAAGGCCTCCTGGGTGGAGCTCCGCGAGAGGGCCTCCTGAGTAGAGCTCCGCGACAGGCCTGAGCAGCCCAGGCGGGAGCTTGTGCCATACGAGTTGGCCACATCGCTGGTTCGACTGCGGTAGCTCCGCAGGGCACTGGTGGAAGAAGACGGGCTGGAGGATGAGGAGGAGGAGGCATCATTGAGGCCCAGAGAGGCCAGGTCCCTGCTCAAGTCACTCTGGGATACAGATTTTCGTCGGTTGAGCGAGATGCTGGAGGCCACCGGTGAAGAGGAGAGGTAGCTGGACTGGGCCGAGGACGAAGAGTAGGAGCTGTAGCCGGTGTAGGCCGATCCCCCGCTCAGTCCTGACCCTCCATAGCTCTTGGCGGGAGTTCTGCTGAGGCTCTCGCTCCGGCGGCTGCTGATGCTGCTCCCGAGGATGTCGGTGCGCGGGATGGTTCGACCCCGGTCGCGGTCAGGGTCTGAGGAGGTGCTGTAGTTGCGGCTGCGGGCTGCGGAGCTGCTGAGATAGCTGGAGGAGGAGTAACCTGAGGATGAGGTGGAGGAGGAGGAGGTGGGGGACTTGTAGGAGGACAGCCTGTCCCGCTCGCTGTAGGAGCTAAGGCCCGGTGTCAGGGAGGAGCTGTAGGAGCTGTAGTGGCTGGTGTAGGAGGGGCCAGCGTAGCGCTTGGCGGTGGAGGAGACGCGGGACATGCTGCTGCTGCTGCTGCTGCTGCTGCTGCTGCTGGTTTCTCAGCCACAGGGAGGGAGAGCCTCTGGAAGACTGCATCGACTGCAGCCACAGAGAAGAGACACGAGTATTAGTTCATCAGCAACAATCAAATCAATACTTAGACTACAGCAACATTTACCTTTGCTCCACTGAGCATTAAGCTGCTTTTTAAGACACACAGTGATTTAAGGATGGAAATCACTGAATATAAAACCTCCACTTTTTCTGCATTTCATTTCATTTTATTTATTTATTCGCACCATTAAAGACCATTCCCAAAAACCAAAGTCCTTTCTTCCATATGCCATTCAGGCAACAAACAGAATAGTTGTATAAGGGAAAACTACTGTTTTGTAAGATATGCTCTCTTTAATATTTATTTATATTTACATAAGTTATTGCTCCCGCCTACCTGTTTATTGTATCTTGTATATTGTACGTTTGTGGTGTTTAATGTTGTATAGTTTTATGTGTTTGTATGTATCTTTGCTGTGTCTGAGTGAAGGCAAAGACAAATTTCCACAAAGGTGGACTGTTTATCGATTTATCTATCTAGAAACCCAAACAGGCTTATAGAAATACCTCACCAAAGGTAATTCAATAAATTCCAGTACTTTTATATAAACAATATAAAATTCGTACAGCAATAAACAACAAAAAGATCGAGACAAATTGAGTGTGTGAGTGTGTGAGTGGCATAATATCATGAAAACTGAAAACCTTAAGTGATATGTTAAGCTTGCTGTGTAACACATTACCAAATACGAACAACACTGACCCACACTGATACTCTCTCTGCTGCTCTTTAAAGGATTACGTCAGCATTTTTCCCTGCTTTAACCCATTTACTACAAATCCCATTTCCATTACATTAATCCAAACCATTGTCAAAGCGTGCTTTAGTTTTTAGCTTTTTCAACGTGTTTTTTCCCGACTTTCAGGGAGCCATTAGCTGTGGTGCACTGCGTTATCAAAATCCATTTACACCTTGCGGCTTCCATAATTCAGATAATCTATTAGAGTAAGCATGATGTCTCCTTTTTCTGCCAAATTTTGTTTTTCTGTCTAATGCAGAAGTAAGTACAAATTGATCCACCACATTAGCCTTCAAAGGCAATGGATTTTTTTTAAAAAACATCAAAGCCACAAGTTGTAAAATTTGATTAGAAAGCAGTGCACGCTCCCACATGCACTGCTGCCCACAGTGCCAGCTTCTGACACAGGCTTTTGTTAAAATTTGTTTGTTAATGGGAGCTAATGTTGCTCCCAAACAGATGTTACCAGCCCGAATATGAAAGCATTTTGTCCCATGTGATAGTGCTGCCAAAGTGTTATAATCCATTAAAATAAAGGTTTCTTCCCCCAAGATCTGACAAATAATTATCCCCAGTTACACCAAGAATTATGTCATTTTATGTCCTAAAAGGCTCTTGTGGAAAAAAATCCATGTTGCTAAAACTACCAAGAACCTCAAATAATGTGAGGGTGGATTTAGGCACAAGGATGTGAATTATTCTGTGCCATGTCATTTTAATAAATTATCCTATAATATATCCACTTTATGTTTTCTGGGTATTAAAACTACTGCCATCTTTGATATGAAACCTATGTCAAAGGGATTTTTTTATCCATACCTTTAACACTGATTCACATGATATCAGATGATTTACTTAAAGTAAAAAATTACAGTATGTTAGGATCTATATTGGTACTGAGGTAAGTAAGATTGTGACCTCACAGAAACCCGTCATACATGGCCGCTCCCATTATTGCTTACATAAAACGCCTAAGTCAGCTTCGATTTAAAATAATGACGGCTAGTACGGTTGTTGCAATATAATTAAACCTGCTAATGTGTTGAACATCCATGCTTCTTGGAGTATTATCACCAGAGAAGTCGCAGAACATAACTTAATGGAAACACAATCATCTCACAATTGTGTTTTATCAACATTTCAAAAATATCGCTTAAGTTTCGCGCAAATCTGTAAAAGTGTAAACCAGCCCACTGATAGCAGTCAGGGGAATATTCTGAGTATGTGGGCACATTTTCTGTTTCAGAGGTGAGAGAAGTACGATAGAATAAAGCTTATTTGGTTATACATTTTCTGTGAGTCCATAAAATCAGACTCCCATTCACTGTCTATGGACTTTATACTTGATAACATGATAAGTTTAAAACTCTCTGGTTTCTGAGTTTAAGAAGAGAGTAGCTTATACTCACAAATATTGATTAAAAATTCATCAGCCATGGAAATAACATATTGGAATTCCTAATTTAGGTTGTGTCTCCCTTAAAAATAACATCATTACTCATGTCAGCAAAAAGTAGTTATACCAAATGAAGTTACCAAATAATATGCCCAATATTCTTGCAAAAAATGAGTTTTACAGTGACGTTTTTTTGCAAATCTACAGTTTATCTTGATCAATATAATATAAAACATAATTCTCAGTACCATATTCATATTTTATCACCCTAAATGTTCGCAGTTTTGCTTCAGTCCATATATCACCAGCCCATTGCTCTTTATACTGAGTAAGCACAGAATTTCTCAACATGCAAAAGTTAATTTTTCATTATTTAAAAAATAACCTCTTAACTTCCATAATTACTAAACAATGCATCTGTTGACCAAAGCCCAGTCATTTGTTTGTCCCATATAAGAACCTTTTGTTTCCTTCCATATCATTAACTTATTCAATAACTGGGTTATACAGATCTTCCAGTGAACCTCACGTGGTTCCCAACCCATATCAGTTTTGTTACCACTTTTACCCCCCTAACCCTGGAACAAATCCCCCCTGGGCATTGTGGTGTTTGCTGCCTATCTGCAGACATTTGCAGCGCACGGCTGGTTACCCATGAGCACTTTACCATGAGCCCATCATCACGCAACTCTGAGGAGCATGGTACACAATCCAGTGGACTGATTTGCAGCGGCACAGTTAGCACTGACTAACATGCTTGCTGATATTTAGATATGACTTAATGCTCGAGGAAGGCAAGGCATCTCCTACTGAGCTTAGAAAACCCACCAGGACCCGTTTCTCCTACCAGCTTCAACCCCGTTCTAAAATCAAGAGGGCAACTATAAATAAGGAAAAGAATCTCTTCTGGCTATTTTGGCTTCTTATATTGCAGATCCCCTCAGCGGGGCACCGGCTCACCCCTGCTCCTGCTGAAATCAGTATAGTGTGTTTCTCCCACGGCTATAATGGGAGAGTCCAGCTGGGTAGTGGAGGCAGGGTTCCTACAGCAGACAGCAAGTGGAGTTTAAGACTTTTTAAGACTTTTTCAATGCCGCTGAGAATGATATCTGGGTCACACTAACCTGTTATTCTTACTTATTTAAATGTACACATCTTGTGGAATTTCAAACAGTGAAATAATGTTTCAGGCTCAAAACAACAGAAAATATTCAAAAATTGTTCAGTGACCGAGAGGATGGTTACAATTTAAATTCAAATCTTTTAGATTTCGTACCACCAGAAAAAGTCAGTCTGTGGAGTTAAACTATCGGAATATTTTTAATGCAAAGCAAAAGCAATGCCCACAAATTAACCAGTTTAAAATAATGTATAAATACATGATTTTCACGAGGTACAGGGAAGAAGAGGGGGTCTAACAGTCACCGGGTGTTTACACGGGTTATTGTTTATTTATTTAGTTATTTAATATTTATTTCTTCCTTGTTCATCTTCCTCTTTTTTCTGTATAATAATGAAAAATCATAGATATTTGATTTCAAGTGTGTGGATGGATGTACGTAATTATTTAAGTATAGGTTTAAATGAATAAGGAAGCTGGTTAATTAAAATTCACTGATTTATGGAAAAGGGGTCGGATTCATTGTTTTACTTCTTCTCACTCCTTTTTCAAATACGTAAACCAAGTCAAGTGCTTTCTTTTGCTTCATGTTTTTCATTGTCTGTAAATATTACTTTTTTGTATTTCTGCTTTTGTATAATAACATGTTCGAAATAAATCAAATCAAAATCAAATTTAACACTATAAATAAAATTGGGGGAGAAAATATGGGAAAAAATGACCTGACAAAAATTCATTAATTTTTGCCCAAATATCTACTTTAATATAAAGCATGACAGCAATACAAGTGGTATTCTGTCAGTTTTTCCTTTTTTAATACCTGTTATTCTGAGATTTAACAGTGCTATGTCCGATTTATTTCTTACCACTTTTAAGACTAATTTAAGACATTTTAAGACCAATGAAGCCCTTATTTTCAGACTGATTAGTTCAATGCCTTTTGAGACTTTTTAAGGATCTGCGGGGACCGTGGTTGGAGGTAAAGCTGGGCAGCGAGCACAGTGTGTTCCTTTGGCCGCCGCAGAGGCAGCGAGAGGCTCTTGTTCACATGCACAGCAGCCAGCGTCTGAATAAATAAAAGTATCTGGTGTTGCTGATCCGTGTTGAGTTCAGTGAGGGAGGCTCCTGTTTCTTTAATCATCTCTCTCCCCTCTTCTCTCTCTCATACTGCTCGCTTGCTCTCGTCCTCCCCGGCGTCCTGCCATCTCTTCCAAGTGCACCTACTTCTCCTCAGTGTAATTTCCCCTCCTTCTGGGTCTCTATGTTTCTCTCTCTCTCTCTATCTCTCTGTGTGACCAAAGGTTTATCAATAATTCAGCATAAGGATCTGGAGTGGGCAGACCGGCAGCGTGCTGGAGACAGGCCAACACACACTGCTGGCCAAAACACACAGCATCAGGCCAGGCGGCTGTGGCCATTCAGTTGAGTACTGCTAAGTCAGCCGGGCTAACAGCACCAAGGAGCTGGCTTTGCTGTAAGTCAGCGAGCTGAAGGCAGGCTGAGTCGGTGTATGAGGTTTGTTGCTATAATTTGGCAGCAGTGGTGTTTGGAGGGTTATTTTGGTTTTGGCACTGTGATGCAGATGGCAACAGGAAAACACGGACACTGTGTCTTCTGTGACTTCACCCGTAGTGTTTGGATCTGGATTTACTCTTCATTAACACTCGTGTCAGTTACTGGTGCCAGAAAACTGGAGCAAACAAGCACCAACCAAAACAAGAAGTCATACAAGAACCAAAACATACTTCTTTGTAACCCTTTAAAACCTGACAAATCAGCTTGTTGTTTTTTTTTTTTGGTTTGTTTTTTTCCAAAACCATGGGAGGAAGGCAATGTGCCAAACTTACAAGAAGAAATTACCCCAAAATTTGCAATAAATTTGTGAAAACGTACAAGAAAATTACCAGAACATTAGCAAAGAAAAAAAGGAGAGTAAAAACAAAAACAGACAAAGAAATTACCTAAAAAAAAGTGCTAAAAATTAAAATATATATATATATATATTATTCTGTAAAATATTCTGCACATATAATTTTAATTATCATAAATACAGTTTCTGGACATTTTCCCTATTTTTTTTGTTAGGATCATTTTCTAATAATTCTCTTTCTCTCCTTTCTTTTATTTATTTATTTTACTTTTTTCAGTTTATTTTTTGTCACCTTTTATCAGTTTATTGCAATTTGCTCATTGCCTTTTCTCATGTTTCTGAGGAGAAATAATCCTTTCCACACAGCTTTCCAGATTAAAATACTCATGAAAGGCATCTGCAGTAAACTCAGCTGTGTGACACTATTTCACTTACAGTAACAAACATACAAAAAGACCCGAGTATCAACATTCAGGGTAATAGCTTGCCAATCATAATAATGGATCATAATAGCAAAATTGAGACATGCAGGCCAGATTTGGCATTAAGTTGAGTATAATGGCTCATATATCTTCTTACATGCATCCACTTTGCCTTCAAATAGGTCTGGATCCATTACATTTCTATTGAATGTAAATTTGCAATGTTCTATTTGTTTAAAAAAAGTGTATCCAAAGTGCACCTTTTTGGTTAATTTGAGCTGCTAATCTTCTGCCTGAACGCAGAGGGAAAATGACTGAGCAGCATTTTCAATCCTTATGCCTGACTTTGATTGTCTCAAAATGTATTCGTCAGCGCTCACTGACTCACAGAGCTGCAGCTGGTTAAGACCACCACATCCTTA
This sequence comes from Plectropomus leopardus, assembly GCF_008729295.1. Classification (NCBI taxonomy): domain Eukaryota; kingdom Metazoa; phylum Chordata; class Actinopteri; order Perciformes; family Serranidae; genus Plectropomus; species Plectropomus leopardus. Next base: position 3,275,214 of record NC_056467.1, on the reverse strand, counting down.
TCATCACACTGGCTCAACCCTTCATTATGTGACTCCTCACTCTGGGTAAACACAAGGATTAAAAAAATGTGCGAGTGAAATTACAGTGTGAATCCTGGATGATCTGTAGTACCATGAGTTGTGTTTTCTCAACAAAACTGTCAGTAAGACCCACTGTATAAACATAGCTCTCCAATATAATGGTTCTTAAATTAACCGTTACACAATAACCAATCATGAAAAACAAAGACAGGCTCTTATCAAACGGAGGTCTGAGGTTTTCTTGTGTTTATTTGTGGCTGTATGATATTTTGGAAGTGGACAACCCTCAAATTAGGGTGGCCTTTGAGCCCTTGAGTGCCTCACTTCAGCCTTGGTTGAACCTCGCCCCAACTGTCATGCATGCACCTCTCCGTCCTCCCATCACTGTGTCCCTGCCACAGACCCATGGCAGCGGAGAGAAACAAGCTCGGGCTAGCCTGGTGGGCGAGCTGCTGAGAGTGAAGTGCAAACAGCAAAAACACCCGTGGGAGTAACGCCACACAGCATGGACACGCGGGATTGATAAGATGATAGCAAACTATGGATTTCACTTCAAAGAGGAGATGTCTCCACGGAAACAACGGTGCGCGCACAGGCACGAGCATGCGCCGCTATGACACACACAAACACACACACACACACACACACACACACTCTGGCTACTCTGCATTTTCAGCCTCCCCTGAGGTTGTGCTAACCAGTAGTTACCATGGCTACCGTGGCAACACACTGCATTTGTTTGTTTGCTTCCAACGCATAAAGGACTTAAAAGTAGCGGCAGGCCAATTTGCACTTACTGTCAGAGCTGCAGATTGGTGGCTGCACTTAGTGCTCTGTATTCTTTCGAAAACATGACATGAAAAAAAAATAATGAGCCTCGGTGCTGCTGAAGAATTACAGAAGAGGAGAAGATAGAACCAAAAATGAGAAGTCCAAGGAAAGTAGAAAGTATAGTAATGTGAAAATACAACATCTTTACCACTACAAAGAGCCGGTGTGTCTGCCAAGCTTCTGCTAAATCTGTATTAAGAAAGCTGTCGACAGAAGCGACTGCATGAGTGCAGTGGAAGAGAAGATTTTAGCAGCTGACTTCTGGCCATCCCTGGCAAAGAGCTGCAGAGATGAAGTTTCACTTACTGGGCAGATTTCAGAAAACCAAGCTAAAAAACCTTTTAGGAACTACACTTTCACTACCTGGAGCTGGATTAAACAGCAAAAGACAACAAGTAAACTGCCCACAAAACACTAGCAACTGAACTGTTTACACCGATGGAACACTTTTACTTTTCAACACCCTTTTTTCTATTCACACATCAATCAGCAGCAGTTCAAAATCACCCACTGAGACCAAACAACAACAAAAGGGGGTGTTTTTCTCGTTTTTAGAACCTAAATGTGGGTGGTTTTTAGCACACTTGTGCCATGAAAAGCCGCTGTTTTTTTAATGGAGACATTGCTGCTTCTCAAACAGGTATTGTGCCCCAAAAAACAGGTATTTCCAGACAAAACGTGATTTCTTCCTAACCATAATCAAGTGTTTTTTGTCCCTTACCACAGGTCAACTATATCATTGTTGAAACTAGAGATGCACAACAATTATTGGGACTTAATCGGGAATTAGTGGGACTTATGACATAATACCGATAATTCAGATTATAAAATTTTTGGCCAGTTAATAGAACCAATAATAATAAGCACAAACTGTTTTGATTTCTCCTGTTTTGCCCATGGTTTCAGTCCGCCAGTACTACCCACACTGCACGTGTCAAAGTGATGCGCATGCTAGATCCGTCCAAAAGATGTCATCAGTCAGTTTTCACTGTAGTGTAGGGGACACTGTTACGGATGTTATGCAGTAAAACAACATTTCCACGTCCAAAAACAAACATGACAATCTAAGGACCCAGGGTGACAGGAGGACTACTAACGTGCTGACTTTATCGCTGTTTAGCGGCTTTTCGGAGCCTCTCAGCAGCGTTGTTTTAAAAAAAACGCAACAGGAGAAACATTAAGTGACTTATTTGGATCATCAGTGAACGAGGAGAAAATATACTGAAAAAAACTACTTAAAAATACAGTAATTCTGTAGAAATATTTTTTTTTAATGTAGAATTATGATGATAAAAAAATTTAGTTCCTAGACATTTTTCCTCGCTTTTCAAAAAAAAAATATTTTTAAATCAACATATTATTTCTGTTTCATGTTTTTCAAAGAATGTTTAAATAATTATGAAAGGCGTCTGTATGCACCACAAGCAAAGTGATGTCGATCAAGGTTTCAAAAGGTTAACATAAAATCAAATAAATCAAACAAAACAAAATAAAATAAAATAAAACACTGACTAACACGTAGACACATAAAGCCTTAGTATACATAACTCATACTAAAAAAAAAAAAAAACACATATACATTACAAATTCTCTTGTGGATTTGGATCGTGTGTATTATCTCCCTGAAATGTGCTCCTGTTGAAAATCAATCATTCAAATGAGTACGTGCGTCAGATCTCATATAGTACATATTGTCCTCTCAGGCCTCCTCCTGGCCTATTAGGAAGCAGAGCCAATCTCAAGTGCAGCGGGAGAGTGTGTGTGATGACGCAGGACGCCGTAGCCGCCGTGCCCTGAGGTGACACTGCATGAATGTAACATCAGCATGGATGCTCTCTGGCGGTTTGGAGTGAGAGTATGTGCGTCTGTGTGTGTGGTATTGTGTGGGCTGAGTGAGGGCTGTGATTTTATACTAAAGTAAAGTTAAACGCTGGGTCAGACACATCTGTTTCCACAAAAAACAGAAGACAAACAGCATACTGTTTCACTATCCTGCAGCACAAACTGCAGCACATCTGTGTTCCTATTAGCTCTGTTTTTGTCTCCACCATCTGGCTGTTAAGCTGCTAAATGCTCCACTGAATTCACCAGTTGCTTATTTTCTCTGTCTGCTTTTTGATTCTAGTCAGGTGGCTACACTGTAAAATGAAACTTATCTTTCTCAACTTAATAAAAGTACGTTTTGGGGCTTCCTTAAATTTTTAAGCTGAATTTAGAAAAATGCGTTGATTTAATTTTGATTCAACTTGTCTTCTCAAATTCAGTCACTTAAAATTTTAAGGCAGCCCTGACACTAACTATTTCAAGTTGTTTTTAAAAAAAAAATATTTTTACAGTAAACACCGTGTGTGTATTTCAGTTATCCTGTATAACTATCAATCATACAGTATCTGTATAAGTGAACGGTGTATGTAGTGTAGTGTATATAGATTTTATATTATTTTTATTTTCTCTTACTTGTTATTTTTTATATTTTTGTCCTTTTTATTAACACTCACCATAATTTGCTTCATTCCTTTTGCTTTTATTAACCCTTTAACCCCCGTAAACAGCTCTGCAGCAGACACATATGCCTTTCTGTGTGTGTGGGGATTGTTTTGGTGTGTTCGTTCAGCGTCACAGACAGGCCAAAAAAAAGGTAAACAGCTGAAAGCAGCATGGATAGAGGTCTGTGAAAACTTTACAGTGCTGCTTGGGCGGAGACAGATGGTATTTTCTGGTGGCGCGTCATTGCATCTTGCCGGTAAAGGGGCTAAAATTATCACATTCACCTGAGGGTTGTATTTCCATCAAAGACAATCGGAGCTGGAGCCAATTAATACCTGAGACTACTGCAGAGTCATTTGACCCAGGTGTGAATCCCGGCTGTAACCTTTTCCTTTACATCCAAAAGCCAGATGTAGGTGTAAGAGGGTTTTTTGTGCAGTTATAAAGGGGCTTTGGAAACCGACATGGGATCTATCGGGGGGTCTCTGTGCAGTGCTGGGTTTGGCCTGGTCTTACTGGTGGCTATATATACCCTGAAATGTGAGTGGAAAAGAGACTGCTGATGTCTGTGAGGGCCACACTGACGCCTCTGCCCTCCCTTTCAGCCCGTTACCACTAAGCGCCAAGCTGTTTCATATTAAACTAGACTTGACTGCTTGGCTATTCTTACAAGGCATAGTTGGATCTTCTCCAGCCCTCCTTAGCTACTGGTTAGACACCATTCAACACTTCAACTTCCCCTAAGCCAAGTTTAGTGTATGGCAGCACAATGATGTTTACAATGCAGCATTTACTGCTAGAGAACAGGAAAAAAGGAAATGAACTAGAGGAATACACAGTGCTGACACACAAAAGCCTAAATCTACAATATTGAAGTGGCAATAAAAAAAAATTGGTTTCATAAAAATATGTGAGAGAAGAGATGAAATGCGTTTCATCTTCACTGAAAATACTTCTTTTAAACTGTCAAAAACAACATCAAAACACTGCATGCAAAGGCTATAACTGAAGAGAAAAACTGAATTTTCTGCTTCAATGAAATTCTTATCTCATGATTATTTTCACTACACAACTTCATTTCTACAAACCCATCGAGCATTAGCATCTATCATTACCACCATCTGTTGGTGACTCATATGTAAGGCCATAAAAGCAGCAGTGACCTCAGAGAGGACTGAATCTGCAGGCTACAGTGATTGATGCTGCAGCCTCTGCAGATGACTGGCATCATTCTTTATTCATTGAGCTAATCATTTGGTCAATTAGATACCATTATCATTTGAAACACCTATCAATCTCTGCCATCACGCTGAGTGATGCTGAGAAACCCATTAGATACACACAAGTGGCCTAAAGCAACTTGTGGTTAAAGCAATAATTCACACTTGAGGAACATTTCCACTTTTCAACACACTTGCTTCCTATCTATTCACAAAGCGTCAATCACCAGCATCACCTGGGTGACACTTATGATGTCATTCACTTTTGATTTTTAAGACTTTGTCTACAAAATATCATTAAAAACATTTTGTAAGTAAAAACAATACTACGTTGTATAAAATCCAACTACAGTAGGCTTCCTTTAACAGGACTCTACGGAGAGGCCGCCGTTATTTGTGTCACGTTCTGATGTGAGCTCTTTCTGGTACAGTAAGTGCTGCGTTAGAGGCTGGTGCACCTCGAACCATATATAATGGGTATAAATTTTGTATGTCAGACCAAATGTTCTATGACTTCATAAATAATGACATTTTAATACACCATGTGCTACAAGGATCCATTTTTGGTTCAAACCTGTTCTCTACAGCAACAAAGTTAGTTGCAGTGAAATCTCTAGTCATTGGTTTTTTTTTGTTTAATCCCTCTTATTGCAATAACTCTATAAAGCTAGACAAAATTAAAAACTTTACTTAAATTTCATCTCAGGCCAGTGTTGACGTTTTTGCTGTAGCGTCAGCAGAAACTTAAACTGTAACCTGGATATGAGGATTCACTCACTGCGAGCTATAAACAAACAAACAGCTTTCCAGCTCATAGATTGCAAAGATTTACTGGTCCCACCTTTGCTCTATGGTCGTAAAATGTGACCAAATAGTCGCAACGGGGGCTCTACAAAAGCACTGCTTTTTGTGTGTGTGCCTGTGAGAGGCAGAGAGCCACAGGAGAGAGAGGGCAAAATAAACAAATCGCCAGTGTCGGTCTCTTAAGCTGAATCCCCACGTTAAGTATCTCTTTCCAGCTCCTCCATGTTTGTTTTGGTACCGTGCATGGTGCTGACGCCCCCGCGGCCACGGGGACGGACACAGTGTTATCAGATGACGTAAATGAAATAAACAATATAGCACAATATGAAATGATGGACTTGCCTTCACTAACACTGAGATCATCTGCAGCCGGTTCATTGGAGGTCGCCAAAACAGCCAAAAGAAAATTGGGGATGCAGCATTTGTCAGTTACGCCCCAAAGCTCTGGAACACACTGCCTATAGATATAATGAGAAGCCGCGGCGCTAAATATTTTTATGAGAAAACTAAAAGTCATCTGTGCACTTAAGTCTTAAACTAGCTCCGACTTTACTACTTTGCATTCTGCTTTGCAATTACGCACTGCTGAACCTCGTTAAATGTTGTATTTTCCTTAATTTTATACACTATTTTTAGCCTTCTTTTTATTAATAATGTCAAATTTTATTTATTTTATTTTCCATCGTATGTTATGCATTCCATGCATTCAGTTTTTATCCTATTTTATCATACTTTTACTAATATTTCCAAGTGGGTTTTATCCATGTGAAGATGCATTCTATGTATTCTATTCTGGTCTAATCTTATTTTTACATGCAGGTTTCAATGTGTCTTTATGTCTTCACTGTTCTGCTTTGCCTATTGTGATGTTTTGTTCACCTGCTACAGAAAACTCCAGCTGGTCCAGCACTCTGCAGTGAGGCTTTTTAAGAAAAACTAAATATACACAAACATGACACCAGTTAAAGCTTTTCTGCATTTGCTCCCTGTCCTTCTGACACACAGGGCACTACATGGTCAGGCACCTCTGATCAGAGCAGGGGCTTCTGGCTGTTTCAACATTGCTATAATTGCTTCTCGACTCTCAAACAGCCTCACATAATCCAAAACAGTGCACATCTTTAAAAGCCCATCAAAACCCAGTTGTTTTCTTTGGCTTGATTTATTTTTTTCAAAGCCACAAGATCAACTGGTCTCCATTAGAGGTCTGAATATGTTACCATGAATGTATTACATAACAGATGCATTGCATGGCAGTTTTGGTGTGGGATTAGTGTTGATAATGCGTGTGTGTAAACCAAACTGCTGGATAATGTTCTCCGACTGATATTGGCATCATCGAAACCTTTTAGCGGTGTAAGCTGCAATTTCGATGCCCTATCAGTGTCATAGTCTGAATGTCTACATGGCAGTAATGCTGTAAACTGAGAAGGAACTGACATGCAGCATCACCTTTCCAGTTTAGTCATTTCTGTGAGTCACTGGTAAGATGATAAAACACAAAACTTAGTTTTCTAACTTTTTCTGACTCTGTTTCATAAAGTGACCGCGCAATTCTGCTGCAATACATGTGATTCATGCAACCAGTGACGTCAAACTCTACTCCAAAATGAAAAAACGAGAATGCAGTATGAGCCACATGTACTTGAGGATACATACTTCACACTGTCAACTTGGATAGCTTTTGTTTGTGTGCAAAAGCATGTGTGTTAGGGGTCGACAGATTGTCAGCCTTGACGGTTATTGGGACTGATGTTTGGCATTTTTAAGATTATCTGTATTGGCATTTTGCTTTAATGATGGCCAATAAAATGAATTAATTTAAAAATGCAAAGAAACTGTCAGCATGGGGGGAACTTTTACTTTATAAAACCTCAGGGAGCTATTTTTATTTATTCATTTCTTTTTAAATTTTCACTTTCATTTTTATCATTAATACATATCGGTTTCTAATATCGGTTATCTGTCTCATTAATTACTTATAATCGGTATCAGTATCAGCCCAGAAAACCAATATCGGTCGACCCTTTATGGGTGTGTCTGAAGTGGTTACCTGCTGTATTTGTAGTGGCGTTTGTCAGTCCCCGCAGGCTGCGATGGCTCTGGGGCAGCTCATCCTACTGTTGCTACCCCACAGTGTATACACACACACACACTGAGGCTTTCTGACACTGATCACTCCTGTGAAAACACACAGACATGTTACATGACATACCAGTCAACACACAGGACAAAACCATGAGCAAACAACATTAAACATGTTGTCTTTTTTCAGTTTAAAGAGGAATTTGTTTTAGATATGTGTAATCTGAAACAGGCAAATGCATAGAGTGTCGCCAGATCATATGCTGTCAAACGCTTTTAAACTAACAGTTGGGCAGAAAACCCGGCTCGAGGACAGCAAATGCTGCATGTGAGAAACAGAATATTCCCTTCAGGCCTATAAATTGACAAAGGTAGCAGAAATCAACATATACTTGATCTGTTTTGGACTGCCTCTTTCAGAAAACGGTTTGACTTGCAACCGTGCAAACACGTTCAGCATGAAGTGACGGTCAACACATTCTCCGGATTTCATGTCCAACCATTAAAGATTGATGACGCGCCCTTCAGCTCGTATTATCAAATCCAGAAAAGTTGCTCAGATATAAAGCTCGGGTAAAGAGAAAGTTGATAGGTTGACTCCATCTTGGAAAGCTTCATTATGTTGCTCATATATTTTGCCATTACAATCAGCTACTGAACATATTTTCAGCGTACAATGCAAAATTTCACACATATCAACCGGTGACATGCCCTACCGGGAAAAAAATGTTCTCAGTTCTTCAACTCATGCTAGAAAAATCCAAAACTTTCTGAAACATTATCCCTGTCCTCTATTATGTATATATATGTCTCCTTGGATAGACTACAGCTGAGCAAACAGTAGGCCTACGCTTTCAACTGAAAAGCTGGTACCTAAAAGAAGAAAAGGGAGGAAGAGTGGCGGTTAAGTTGGTGTGTAAGAGGCTCACCCTTGTTGTTCTGAGCGGACAGGCCAATAGACAGAAAGCAATGGGGTGCTACTTGGGAGGCTGTGGCCCCAGAGTGCAGAGGATAGTATGAGCCACAGCCATCCAGAATGCCACAGATCAAGTTACAGAGCCGGTAAATATAGCAGACGCCTATGACCTCCACAGGTCACTCAGCACTCGGTGGCATTCCAGTTTGCTCTTAAAGGACTAGCATTAAAGATGCCATGTTGTCAAAATCAGATTTCCATTTTTTTTTTATTAGAAAGCAGTGATAGGTGTGATATAAATACTGTGAAAGTATCAAAACGCTCAATCCACAGAGGAATGCGCACAGTCTGAATTCAGAAACTGTGACTTTAAATGAGCCGTTGGGACTTCTGTAAAGTTGTGATGTCACAACTTTACTATATAAATGTAGAAGCTGCTGCTACCCTCATATAATGGCACTGGGTTTAAAATGGGTTTTTGAATTAGTTTTTAGTTGGACTCCTGAAATAAGGTCTGCGGTTAACACAAGCTTAAAAGACTTTCACGCTTTGTTCCATGACATAAAATACATCAGAAAATACCCCACTTTTGAACTTTAATGTAACTTAACAATGGCAATAGCTAACAAGCATTTAAATGAGACTACAGAGCATCATCAAGCCAAACTGTGTTGAACACGGCTTGTTGTGGTGGCGATGTTAATTCATGCAACCGTAGTGTTTTTTGTTTAATAGTCTAACCTTTGTTTTTTACTTCTGGCTATTGAATTTAGGCTTCAAAAATCCTGAAAGTGCTGTTAATTTGTGGAGATTACCTTGTTGAACAAAATGTGTAAGTGTCATAAATGTTTGTTTAGCACAGAGCTTATTTTCCATAATGATTAAAAATCCAGTGGAAAAATCCTATAGACTTTTTGACAAGGGAACCGGAGCAAAGCTTACCTCTCTGTCGATCTACATAATTATGTCATCCCTGGTGCACTCTGTGATGGTGCAAAGACACCAAATGCGAAAATGTGGAAGACCCGAAAACCCTGACCAATCAGAGCAATCTCTGCTCTTTTGGGAGGGGGTCTTTAAAGAGACTGGCACTTAGACGGAGCATTTCAGATAGAGAGTGAACACAGGTGTATCAAGGCAAATGTAATGTATATGTAAGCTTGATGTAGATATTTACCTTTTTGTATTTTTTTTTACCATTACTGTTATTGCATGCACACTAATGCATGTAACTTTGATATCTTCTCTTTTTTTCTTCCTTTTCTTTACTAAAAGCCTCAACCAACACCTGCAATACATGCAAAGAAGGTATCAGCATGGAAGGAACTTTTACTTTATAAAACCTCAGGGAGTTATTTGTATTTATTTATTTTTTATTTATATTTTCACTTGACTTTATTAAAAAAAAAAAAAAACAAGTTGCAGGGAACTTGCTGTATATGATGTTGAAAGTTTCGGTTTTGATTAAACATTTGCCAAAGGCATTTAATTAAAATTTTGTGTTGGAGTTTCTTATATTCCAAATTCTACATTTTGACAGACATATTTCATTGTCATGTAAATGTATATTGGTTCCAAATATCAGTTATAGGTTTCTTTAAGGACTAATAATCGGTATAGGCGATGAAAAACAAATACCGGTCGACCCCTAAAATAAACTATATAAATAAATGCATTTTTTCCAACATTTAAGTCGTATTTTATCTCATCACCTTTCGTGTGGACACACGTTCATACACAATATACCTGCAAAGCCCTGGAAAAAAAAGCATTACCACTAAATTACTGAACAGGAAACCGAGTATTTTGTAGAAAACAGTTGACGTATGTGTGTGAGGACAATGGAAAAAGACAGACGTAGTGCTGAGGACAGTCTCCGTGAGGAGTATAGCGTTACATGACAGTAGGAGGAGATGGGACGACACTAAAACAGAAGCCATGGTCGGTGCACTGCAGTGTGGCCGGCTGAATATGGCTCTAAACGGACTGTTTTTGGGGGCAAATATGAATGTATTTGAAATATTCCGTATATAATATGAGGATAACGTGATTAGATAACCGCTCGGACACGGCGTAGCTCGGTAATGGAAGCGGGACAGGTTTGACAGAGGACTGAAGGGGGCGGGGAGGTGATTGTATCAGGGAAAACTCACCGTCTCTAAGTCCTTTGAACTACGAGGTAGCGAAGTACAAAGTTAATACGACGCCTTTTAACTGAAATCGTGCTTTTATTTTGCTCGTGTGGCGTCTGTGAACGTCCCGCATCGGCTAGTTAACGAGCTAACTCGCTAGCTAACTCAAGTAAACAGCAGCGGCGAGACGTTAAATGGCACTGTTTTAGGCAAATTAAACACATTTGACGGCACATTTTTGGACATTTAAACTCGAAACTTTTACAATTGAGCTCTCCCAACACAGCACAGCGTACGGGTAGTTTATATAACGGTTAAGTTGGAAAGTGACGTTAGTTAAAACTTGAAATTCTGCTGAAATTAAGAGTTTTTTCGCGGTCAAATTGATGCCGAATATTTTAGTTAGTCGTTGTGACTTTTAAAATGTGTTGACTGTGTTTGGTAAACGGAGTTATGTGTCGGTTCGCGGTAAGTAAGGCGGTCAAACACAGGGGTTTGGCGTGTGCCTCTGAGGGTTATGGTGGTAACTAGTAAACTGCATTCACTCACCTCACAGTTGGAGCTCATCCCGGTTCAGAAGGGCTGCGAAACGCCCCCCTCAAAGTCTCTTTGTGACTGGTTTGCGTTGCTTTTTCGTTACTTGAGTTGCTGTGACGGTTGACCGACAAATGTCCGATAAACGACTACACCGACACGGGCTTTAAATCAAGACAACGCTGGTATTCAGCCATATCTTGTGTCCCCTTTGCAGTTGTAGAGTTTCTGCAATCAAGTAACGGTCCTGTTCGCTTTAAAAGTGACGTCAGCCCGGTAACGGAGCTAATCTCTGATTGGTTAATGCCCCTCCGCGAGCGTCACTAGCCAGCGCAGTGACCCGCCTCCTACACCATCACCATAGCGACGAACGTAAACATGAGAGATTACTTTCATTGAAAAAATGATGCTTTCAGTGCTGTGGGAAAGACAGCAACTCACTTGGGTCTAAGTATCAGGAAAAGTACTGTTCAGTATGTACTTTTCAGAGGTAATTACCACAAAAATAATACTTATTCTACTCAATAAGTATGCATTTAATGTGAAAACCAATGCCAAAAGGAACTTGAGTCACCTAAAATATTTTAATTTTACTACATGCTTTGTGCGGATTGTGAATGCAACTGGCTGTGTAAAAATAATGATGAAATTTGGAAACGTATTGCTTTTATTTTTTAGAAGTAGTGGCCTGAAGGAACAATATTATTACTAAATGATTTCTGTAAAGTGAGTTTTTTTTTTTTTTTAAAGAAAGAAAAAATGGAATAGTTACATCCTAATAAATACATAAGGGACTGTTAATTATTTATGAGAGGGGAGAAGGCACTGGAAATAATTTTTAAGCACCGGGGAGGGATTTATGTATTTATTTTATTTATCTGGCTTAGGGGAGGGACATTAAACTGTAAATTGGAGTATTTTGTAATTATTTGAAATACCCTTAGAACCCCAAAAATCTAAAATATCTCCAAAATCAGACCAATTACTATAGCCAGAAACTGTAAAATATGGGAGGCTCAAGGAAAAATATTTGCAGCTCTGGGGAAGATCATAATAAAATAAAATTTAAAAAATGAATAAATAAAACAACAAAAATAAAGTCACATACCTTGATAAATAAATAACAGTCCCTTATTTCTTGCCATCACAGTGCAATTACATTTGTTTAGACATTAATAAACTTACCACTTTTGTGATGTTCTGAATGTCCAATAATTCCTGAACTCTGAAAGAAAAATGCTGTTAAAAATATAGTAAAGATCAATATTATTTTGTCATATTAAATTAATCTTATATGCTTAGATGCATTGATGTCACTGTGTTCTCTCCTGCACTCCTTATAAAAATGCATATGCTGCAGTAATAGTTGGCTGGGTGAGATATTGAAGGAGATCTCCTGATAGGCCGCGTCTGAGATTGTTTCCTATACGTGTTCCAAGTCCCAGCACTCAAGCAGTCATTCATGCTGGAGTGTGAGAGCATCTGCATCAAAGTGAATGAGTCATAAAATCATACTGCAGCATAACCATCTGTGAAACACATCCGGACCCCTGACATGGTCCCAGCGCTGCTGCTGAATAAAACAAAGTGACACGCTCTGAGGAGGGAGACTGCCATTTATTACCATTCGGTGACAGATCTTTCTCTAACACTAATATAAGAAATATGACTCATTCTGTTTCATTTAATATGTCATATAGGTCCTAAAAAAAAAAACAATTAGGCTTTAATTGCCATAGATTATGAAGAGTCCTGTGTTACATATAGCTGAGTGAATGTGTAGCTTAAATACTGGTGTATATGTGTAAGGATGAAACCTGGGAATCCTGCACATTTAGTCTGACCAAAATCCATAATCAAAGACAAATATAGCTTTCTGAGATCCACGTGGTGCACTATTTAGAGGCAGATGATGACTCAAGCAGTGCATTTACGGATATATCCAGAGTAGCAAGCATCTGTTTACTTTCACAGGTCTCCATTCAAACAGGATGTGCTGTGCTGACGCTGCCAGATGTCTGGCATTATGTGTTGAGTATTTAACTAAGTAAATGAAAATATAGAGCTTTTCAGTGTGTGAGTCATCTTTGTTCAGTTTATTCTTCCGACACGAACAAGCTGCACTGGTTTTGAGGAGCAGAGACGGAGTTAATGGGTTCAGCCTGCGTAAATTTAAAGGGCAAATCCAACCAAAAACTCATCAATTTGAGGAATTTTGATGAATGATTTCATGCATATTTTAAGAATATATTTTGACATCCTCAAGGACTCCCTTAAAGAAACAGTTTGATTATTTTGTAAATCTGCTTATACACAAATTAGCGGTGAGTTAGATGAAACGATTGATTCTGATTAATTCTCGCCAAGAAAGCATACAATTCCCCAAAATGTTAAAATATTCCATTAAATGCCATTTTCATCTCTGCATTATGTATGAAAGTGATGAACGCAGTTATCAGCGGTGGTTGCAAATCTAGAATTTAACATCGAATGAGTCACCTCTTACTCATACTACAATCATAACCTGTGAAGTGTTTATACTGCATTCTGGTTAATGGAGGATACTGCTGGTGAAATTATCATCACTGCCTCTATGACGAATGTCTCATCATAAAATTATTGAATGATGAGTAAGAGGCAGGCCTCACAGTATCTGTCTGTGGTACTGACACCAAAACCTGATGTTTACTGTTGATGCTTCAGTCAGTCAAAGTAATACAATAACTGCAGTACAAAATAACAGAATAATTAAATTAATCCTACAAACTGCCGATAGGTGTTAAAGGAACACTTTGCCTGCACAGTTACCATTTATATATCAATAACTCAGCCCCTGTTTCCATGAATTCATTTAGAAAAAAATGTTTTTCATGACTCACTGGTGAATGAAGAATCCAAAAAGAGACAAAAATTCTTCATAAAATTAAAGTAAATGGGGTCCACGTGAAACAACGGTAAAACTAAACCCAAACATCCAATCATAAAGTCTTGCACAACTCATGCAGTATAATCCAGTCGAATACACAGTACTCTAAAATGACATATTATAAAATACTTCCATCTCTGGCATGTTTTAAGTCATAACATTTTTTGAGAAAATGCATGTATTTAGGAAGTTTTGCACATGCAACTGAATAAATAAGACCTGGATGAAATTGCACATAGATTTTTTTATATATACTATATAACTTCAATCAATTCATGAAGTATGTTCCCATTTTTGGATTATCCGTTCACCATGTAGGCATGCGAGAAAAACTTTTTTCTTAAAGGAAACACGCAGTGAGTTACTGATATACAAATGGTAATTTTGCAGGTGAAGTATTCTTTTAAAGGGTGTTATGGTGAAATTTTCCTTTTTTAGTTTTCTCTATCAGTTTGTCACTTTGAGCAGTGGGATCCTATACACAACATTTTCACACAAAATAATATATTTGGATACTTCACAGGGGAAGATTCTGTATTTCCTTTTTTTTGGTCTGAGTTTTTGTCAATGTTTTAAGGGGCGGGTCTCAAAATGTGACGACATTTGGGTTTTTTTGTTTACATTGCCAGGCTGCTGTCAATCAAATCTGATTAAATCACTCATTCTGGACAAGGCAGATCACCTGAGTTTTGTTAATCACTTAATAAATAATAACTAAGGATTATTCTTTTTCCTAACTCTACCTTTGATTGGTGCTTTATTATTATTCATTGGATCTTTAATGGTACAGAGAAATACTTTAAATCTAAAATCAAGTTATCAGGGGCTAAAAAATGGTTTAGCCAATATTTTCGGCTTGTAGCAGATTGGAGAGTAAACAACAGACATGATAAATAACACAACAACATAATTTCCTAAAAAAAAAAAAAACAACCCTAAATCCCAAATGAATTCAACAAGTAAACAATAAATTTACATTAAGACTTATAATAATATTTTCCTTGGGCTTTGTATTAAAAAACATTCCCATTAAGTTCTTTGTTCCATAAATCTAAGCAGGCACAGAGACCACTTTCCTCGCAAACACATTAAATCAGTAAATAACATGCATACCAATAAATAAATAAATCACGCACTCTGAAACATACATGTTCTCACTATAAATAAATCTCACGCTGATTAGCACAGACATTATAACTTCATACTAAGGTTCAGACTCGGGCGCCAGCACTGCACTGCTGCCTCTCTGTGCTGGATTATATGGCTGTGATTCAGACTACGCTAACATTTATTAAGCACTACTGTGATAAAAGGGGCGAAACAGGTCCCGGCATTGTAATTCTTTTCATCTAATGTGTCATTGCTACACCATCACACCTTCTAATATTCAAGTATAGCAGTAGTGTTATAACATAAATATTGTGAGGAGGGATACACTGATGCATTTACATACTTGAGATATTTAGAGTAAAAACACTGTTTAAAAAGAGGCCAAAGCACACTGAGTTTTCTATCAACGGCGGATGAACTGAGAGCTCATCCCAAATAGGTTTTTGTTTCCAAACACTAAATGTGAATATTTAATTTAGTGGCTTGACATACTGTATCAGCTGCATCCATAGTCGCAGCACTGCGCACTGTCAGGAATCCCCGACCCTGCTAAGTTGCTTGCTACAGGAAAAATCAATAGATACCAATGCTCCTCTTATACAGGGTGGATGCTGTATAATAAAATAAATGCATACACTATATATATTCCACATTATAACAATGATAATACCCTATGGAGCTGTCTTTGGTGGAGGTAATTCTGTGCAAGATGAAGCAAAATGTAGAATACGATAATGTGTACCATAAAATATACTGATATAGAGGCATAAAGAAGTATTTCACTAAATAGAGGGCAGTTTAAAGGTATAGTTCAGATTTTTTAAAGTGGGATTGTATGAGATACTAAGCCATAGTGAGTTTATTATATACAGTAAATGTCAGTCTGCATGACCCCAGTTTGGAGAAGCAGCAAGAGCACCAACACAGAAACAAAGCAATGTACTGTTGTGGATGGGGGTCAGCAAAAAAAAAAAAGATCTTAGCCACCTAAAGAAATTAATATCAATTAAAGCATATGTTACAGAATATTTTCAGTGCTTTACCTGTCCGTCAGACAGCCACTTACTCCGACAGGAAAGTCGTTAACGGCTCCAGTTTCCGACTTATGCTGTCGTCAAAGTCACCAGACTCCATTGACAAAAACAATAATTTTAGCTTTCTGAACACAGAAGCTGCTTGTTTACTGCTGCCTCCTTCAGTAAGTTAGTTTGTGTTATTATGTGACTTTGGGTCATCCAAATTAACCCTTTTAAATGCCAAAGCTACACAATAACATAGACAAACTACCTGATTGAGGTTGTGGCCAACCAGCAGCTCCCGTGTTCAGCAATGTTAAATTACTGTTTTTTTCAATGGGATCTGGTTTTGAGCAACATAATGGCTTCAGCTCCCCACTGTGAATTGCAGTCTGACAGAAAGGTAATGCAGTTAAAATATTCTAAAATTAGCATACTATATTATACATAAAGCATACTTAAAATACTACAACATGTTTTAGTGCGGGCCCCATCCACAGCAGTTATTAACCATGTCGGTACTCCTGCCTGCTTCTCCAAACTGGGGGCACTCTGATTAATCTCTACTATATTCATCACAGTGACTATGGGTAAGTACTTCATACAAACCCACTTCAATAGATCCAAACTATCCCTTTAAAGATGCATACAGATGCACTGAACTGAGATCAGTATCTGTTCAAGGAGAATTACTGATAATATTCTTTAAAAAATTCTAAATACACGGTAAAGTAAATACATTGATTAAGCATTTAAAGGTCCATAAAACAAGATCATATGCAAGTAATTAAAGAAATTATGAAATGATATGACTTACACTAATAAAAAAAGTCCGGCATGCTCTCTTTTTAAAAGCTGAAATAATAACCTGAAACACAGAAGAGCAAACAAAAAACAAAAAAAAGAGAAATAATATGCAAAATTATTGATTTTCATGAAAACACATTTCGACCATGAGCCTTTAAAATGACCATGAACGCACAAGTTACTGACGAACTGTAATGTGCTCAAATAAATTAACGTGATCTGGATAAGCACGTTTAGCTAATGGACGGACGGGTGGATGAATATAATCAAACCTGCATTTACATGATCTTTTAAATATAGATGTTACTGCTCCCGCACCAAATGTGCAACAAAGACTGTCTTTTGGGTACCTGTGTGTGTGTGTTAAAGAGTCACTTCTTTCTAAATATAAATAAATAAATAAACCCTCATGTGGTAGTAGCAGGGACACAATGGCACCTGCAGGGGGCAGCACATGATGTGACACTACAGCTGCTTTGTGGTGATGCTGATGCTGTGTGGGCATGTGTGAGTGTGCACGTGTGCATACAGTTTTGTAATAAGAAACACAGTAACATCCGATTAAACAAACATCCAAACATCCATTTTCGGCCACTTATCTGGGGGCGGGTTGCAGTTGCTGCAGGCTAAGAAAGGTAATCCAGACATCCCTCTCCAGCAGCAGTTTCAGCTCCTCTTGAGTGACCCTGAGGCATTCCCACGTTACATGAGATGTATAATCTCTCTAGTATGTTCTGGTTCTACCGCAGGGTCTCCAACCAGTTGGGTGTGAGCTGAAACCTCCAATGGATATTATCCAGGGGGCATCCTGATCCAACCCGTTGTCATTCCCAGGTCATTAAATTGTCCTCTCAGCGTCTAAGAGAGACGCAGAAGGTAGCCTTTAACTTATCTGTGTGATGCACATGTTAAAAAAATGTAAAATGTTATTAAATCATACACATTAGGCAGGTTTCCATTACAGTTTTGAGCAAAACTTAAGCGATATTTTCGAAATGTTGATAAAACACAATTGCGGGAGCACCGACAAGCACATAGCCATAGCCTCATGTGACCTATAAAAGTCAACAAAAAGTGTTTCCATTGCAGTTTTGTGAAATAAGGCTTTTTCAAATCGCCTGAAGTTAGTTTTTTTTTTTTTAGAAATTGGCATATTTTGTATTCACAATTTCAATTTGAGCAATTTGAGGGTTACTGGAACCCTCCTACTGTCTAAGGTGCATTGCCCACACTGAAAAAAAACAAACACACAAACAAAAAAAACGCGATTAATGCTGTGATACGGTCGTGGCTCTGTTTAGGGAACAAAACTACTTTTAAAAAAACGTTTAAAAAAAGATCCTGCACTGGGTTGTGAGACATAATGTAGTATAAATACATAACTCGAGTGACATCAAGGTGCAACGACTGTACCTAAATTATGTATTATTACATTGGAACAAAACTGATGTTTGGTTTCACACACGACACAAACTTCCACATTGGAGTTAGCTGAAAGTTTGGCGCATAAAGACGTTAAAGAGTGCCTTTGGCGTCAATATCCCATGCAGAGGGGCAGGACAAAGTGCTGGTATTTGATGACCTGGGAATGAGAGCAGCCTGCTTGATCAGATGCCCAAACCAGCTCAACTTGCCCCTTTTCGACTCCAAGTTTCCTCCAGATGTCTGAGCTCTTCGCCCGATCTCTGAGGCTGAGCCCAGTCATCCTGCAGAGGAAACTCTTGTATCTGCCATCTCATTCTGTTGGTCACTACCCAAAGCTCACGACCACAGGTGATGGTCACAGCATAGACTGACTACTAACATAACTGCTGACACTACGCCAACCCGAATATCCATCTAAATTTCACCCAAACCCCTTAATTCCACCAGCAGCGTGTTGATGACATAACGTCTGTGACGCTGTTTCGCTCTGTCCTCCACGCAGCTCTATATCCCACCGGGAGCGTCTGTGAGCATTTCAGAAACGGAGCATCCTGCCAGCTGATACTGTAGACTTAATGAGATTGTGCTTATTTTCATCAATTTCCCTTGATTTTGTGGTCATTTTACAATGATTTTGGGGATTATACCTCGGCTGAGTAGCCTACATATATAAATGCTTTCCTTTTCTGTCTGTTTAAATTCTGTTTATTGATATTTTTACCCACTTTGTTGTGCTGCAGCCTACAGTCCAGCCAGGAACCGAGCAGATCAAAGAATTTTAGCCGTGTTTCAGTCAACAAACATGCTCATCTTGATAATTATACAGATCAGTGTAAAAAATCCAGTTAAAAATGGAATAGATTGAAGATTTGTGGCTGTTTAATTTAAAAACATATCCACCTTAAAAATTATGCAGATGAATAATTTAATAATTTAATTTAATTATGAATAAAATAAGCCTAGGTATGTAGGAGATTTTATCTGTGTTCTTGTTAAAAATACAGTG
Source organism: Plectropomus leopardus (assembly GCF_008729295.1). Classification (NCBI taxonomy): domain Eukaryota; kingdom Metazoa; phylum Chordata; class Actinopteri; order Perciformes; family Serranidae; genus Plectropomus; species Plectropomus leopardus. The sequence continues at coordinate 3,255,894 of NC_056467.1, read as the reverse complement.
CTGTTTTGAATTATTATGTACTTTCTGTCTATTTCATGTGCAGCGCCCGTTAGCAGGAGCATTAATTCTCCTGATGGACAGAATACAGAGGGCTGGTGGAAGGAGAAGGAGCAGATACTATTTATGTAACGTTATTTAAGCAAAACATGATCCCGAGTGCCTGCAAGGCGTTTTATCCTTAAAATTGACTGGATGCACCGCTGCTCGACTTCTTGCCTGGTACGATCTGCTCTTGACGGCTTGACGCTCCACGGAGAAAAGTTGGGAGTCGTGTCCGGGACGCTGCTGAGACGCTCAGAGGCTTGCCCGGTGGAATCACAAGCATTATCTGAACGCAACTGGCTCCAGGGGCCGTGCTGTGCTGTGCTGTGCTGTGCTGTGCCATGGTTGCAACGTGGCATTGACTGACCCGGTGGAATTTAGGGGTTACTTGTGACAAGACACCAAGACATTTAAATCCCTTTGCTTGGGGCAGCAACTCTCTCCCAATCCAGAGGGGACAATCCACCGTTTTCTGACAGAAAACCTTGGCCTCAGACTTGGAGGCGCTGACCACTTCACATCAACTGCACGCCACCCCAGTGCACGCTCGAGGTCACGGTCTGATAAAGCCAAAACAACCACATCATCTGCAAAGAGTAGAGAAGAAGTTCTGAAGTCCCCGAACCGATCGCTCTCCAACCTGCAGCTGAGTCTTAAGAAAATCACAAACAAAACCAGCTACAACCCTGGCAAAGCCCAACAACCACTGAAAATGCTTTTGACTTCCTGCCGAAAAAGTGGACACAACTCTCACTGCAGGTTTATAAAGACTGCATCGCTCATAACGATGGCCCTGACGACACGTACTCCCCAAAGGTCTTCTCAAGGCCCAGGAAAAAAAACGTGGAAAACACATAACAGCATAAAGAAAACATGAACTCTAAAATACTGTTTACACTGTTAAATATCATCGATCTATAATCACTGCACTCCTGCAAGCCATTTTGTCATAAAGTGGTGTCATTTTCCTTTTTGTGCGACCGTTTCTTATTTAACCTGCCTCAACTATTTCAACTTTATTGAAAGTCCTCCTCCACTTTTGCTTGTTGTTACTTTACAGTCCACCTGGATGTTTGACCGTCACTGTGCAGGGTTTGATACTGTCTCTCAGCGCTCACCTGGACTTTTCAGTGAAGTAGGAAGATCCTGTGTTGAGTAATTCAACTTTTGTAATGAACTACAAAATTTGCATATTCATATATTGTAGGGGGGTATTTAAATATGGATGTATTTTTATGTTTCTGACGTTATTTATTTTTATAAATTTTTTTGCCATTTTTATACATTTTAAAACATCTAAGGGCGGGATCTTTGAGATTTATGAAATCTGTGTATTTTAAGATGAATTTAACACTGATTGTCATTATGGCTCTTTAAAGAATCCCTTGCTTTTTGACTCCTGACTCACATTTCGTCAGTTGATCTAAATGTGATGTAGCATCTTTTAACTTTGGCGATTATCCACAAAAATACAAAGAGAGAAAAAAACACCACTGAACAACAAAATGAACCCCAAAAATGCTACTTCGATCACTACCATAAACCATTTTAAGCAGGACTTTTCCATCAATAACTGCAGCTCTTCCTGATACTACGCCCACTTTAAAAGTGCCGCAGTCTTGCTCCCCTTTCACTACTGATCAGAGTAGCTTTTGCAACAAGTGGGCAAGCCCGTGGTGTTGAATACTTGCCTATGCAGGTGCTATGGTACATGCCGTGTACTAAGAGATTGAGCTGCAGTGAAGCTGTGCTGGTACAGCAGCGCCCTCCCCTCTGCTAAAGCTGCTAGCTGACTGCGAGTTGCTCTCTCGGCCGGTTCTCCAGTGTGACAGATTTGTCTCCTAACTCCAGTGGATTCCCTCAAATAAAGCTGAAATAAATAAAGACATAATGGCTGCATTTCCAGCCGGTGACTCCCAGCAGCCACCTGTAGTCCACTGTGCAATTTCCATGATGGCGTTCACATCATTTTCTTCTTTTACTCTCTCCATTGCAACAAGTGGGCCGCTGATGCTGTTCCGTATGCGTTTTCCAATTATTTTGCGATTTCAGTTAACCAATCAACAAATAATCCAATTAACCAATCAATCAACGAGTCACTCTAGTTATCCAGTTGGACACCGGCTGTTCATTTGGTCTTGGGCACCACCAGTATTTCGTCACCGTCTTGGATGCTGTAGGAGTGGAGAGCGCGGTTGTTGTACTTCATTTCCTCCGGACCGAAGGCGCTGCCCTTGTCGATGTAGTAGAGCCTCATGCTGTTGGTGGACAGCTGGACCACCGTAGTCAGCTGCTTCCTCAGCTCAGCCACTGTCTGGTCCAAACGGATGCTCAGCTAACACAGAGACAAACAATTTCCACATTTTAGCCTTTAAACCGACATTTGGGAAAAGAACGATAAGCCAAAATTCATAAAATTCACATAGTGGCTTTAGGACCAATAGTCGATGGCAACGCGTACACTGACGGTAATTCACAAACAACTCTGGCCATAAATGACCATAAATTCACACACAATCAGTAGTTATCGAAAATGTTTGTGTTCATACTGCTAGAATATCAAAAGGTTGCAGTTATTGGATTACCTGAACACAGACATTACATCTTTTTCGAGAAAGCAATTATGTCTAATTTTGACAATAGCAAAAGTATGCACGCAAATCCAATCCAAACTTAGAGCAGGTGCTGAGTCAAACATGAGTAAATGGCAACAAGGCTTCAGTTATCACTTATTTAACGCACAAAAGTGGCTTTTTGAGCAAGACAGCTTTTCATCAGACTAGACTTACACACCATCTGTTCTTGTGATTATAAGTAAATTCATTTAAGATGGCTTCTCGCAGTGTAATTCTAGTCTGAGGAAGAGCAGTTTTCCTTCAAATATATGGTTAGAGGGCCATGAGCAACTTAAGAGGACATGGCCCAAAGATCAGCAAAAAAAATAGTGAAAAAGTTCAGAGAATATTATGTTAAAATAAGCAATAAATAAATAAATAAAAATAAAAATAAAAAAGAAGAGAAATTAGAAGGAAATTACCCCAAAAAATGCAGAAATTTAATTTTAATTAATGTAATGTAATTAATTAATTTAATTAATGTAGCATAATTTGATATCTGTAAATGCAATAAATATAGTTTCTGGACATTATTCCTCAGGGCTTTTTTTTATTTTTCCCCTTTCTTTAACTAATTCTCAGGAAATTTCCGTGTCACTTTTTACTAATTTCTTGCAATTTGTGGAACATTTCTTACCAAGTTGCCTTTTTCCCATGTTTTTGAAAAAAAAACCCAATTTGCTGAGGTTTCAGAGGGTTAATAAGCTTGTAAAAGGCGTTCTGAACGCAGCACAAAGAAACTGATGTGTTCAAGGTTTTAAAGGGTTAACAGGACAGAAAAGTCAAGTATGATTGGCCGAGTGACAAAGGGAAGAGAGGTTACATGGGATCATTTGGAGCTCTGCCTCTCGATTTATTCTACTTTTATGAACTTAAATAAAAGCTCATTCGTGCTGAACACACCTGTTCCACTTTTTCCTCACAGTGAACCTCCACCTGGGCACGGCAGCGAGGTCGGAGGTCGATCTCAGCGAGCGGCTCCAGCTTCCCATACTTGGTCACCAGTGAGTGGTATCTGAGGAGGAGCAGGAAGTTGTCCTTTCAGTCTTAAGAGCATACACACATTTCTGAAACTTGCACACATACCATCGTAGCTGAAGTGTAAACAGTGAGTGCGAGCCACCTGTAAGGCAGCTCCTCCTCAGGGTAGTCTAAGTAGTACCGGATGAAGAACCTCTCTGCGTCTTCTCTCTCACTTTCAGTCACAACGCTGCCGTTTAGCAGCGATATTGAGGGGAGCCTGAGGGGAAGCACATATTTTAACAAATATTTGAATCTGAAATGTACCAGATTATCACCCACTGTGGTTCAGATGTTGAGCACTTCTCAGAAAGCAGGTTTCCATTAGAGATTTGCACAAAACTTAAACAATATTTTCAAATTGTCGATAAAACACAACTCTGAGATGACTGCATGGCGATGGATGTTCAAAACATTAGCAGGTTTATTTCTATTGCAGCCACGAACTAGCCGTCATTATTTCCAATCGGAGGCGACGTAGGCGAGTTATGGAGCGATAATGGAAAGGAGAGCTCCTTAGACGTGGGAGCGGCCACGTATGAGGGATTTCTGGGAGCTGATAGTCTACGATTTCACAGAGAAACTGTGGATTCAAAACTTCTGGGTGATCTGCTCAACTTTTGAAGAGTTATGTGATGCAATAACAGCTCTTATAGCAACTCTTTCAGTCCTTGTTGTGCATCAATGACCTTTAAAAGGGAATATAAAAACTTTTTTGCAATAAATGGGAGGTATTTTTTTATTGATGTGTTTCCTTTGGGCATATTTTATATTCACAATTTCAATTTGCGAAATTTGAGGGTTAATAAAAACCTGCCTGTACTGTTAGGGGCAAAGAGCTTCTCTATCAACTGTGATGGAGTTTAATTGTTACTGGGCGGGTTTCCATTAACCCTTAAATTGAGCAAATTGAAATTGTGAATATAAAATATGCCTAATGGGAACACGTCAATTAAAAAAAAACTTTCCATTTATTGCAAAAAAAGTTTTTATGCTCACTTTTAAAGTTCACATGATGCAAACAAAGAGTCAAAAAATCACTACAAGAGCTGCCATTGCATCGCATAACTCTTCAAAAGCTGAGCGGACCATCCAGAAGTTTTAAATCCACAATTCCTCTTTGAAATCGTGGACTATCAGCTCCCAGAAATCCCTCATATGTGGCCGCTACCTCGTATAAGAGGCTCGCCTTTCCATTATCACTCGCATGACGTCTAGTTTGGTGGCTGCAATAGAAATAAACCTGCTAATGTTTTGAACATCCATCAACATGCTTCTTAAAATGTTATCACCAGAGAAGTCAGTGGAAACACAGTCATCTCACAATTGTATTTTATCAACATTTCAAAAATATCCCTTAAATTTTGCCCAAATCTGTGATGGAAACCCGCCTACTGATGTCATGGACGGGACTCACTGTGCGATCATGAGGCTGCGGCGCTCTGCGTTGGTGTAGGTCTGCAGTAAGGGAATGCCCTGCAGCCGCACCTCCTCCAACTTGGGGAAGAAGTTCAGCTTCTCAATGTCCTCCCATCGGTTGAGACCTGACGACAAACAGAGAAGTTTTGTTTCAAACAGGCAAAGAAACAGTGACAGTTAATGAAATATGAGGTATAATAAGTAAAAGGTATAAGTGTAAGGTTCAGTAAAGTATCAGAAGGAGGTGTACGGTGTCTGTCAGACATAGAAAACCAACTTTGTTTCCAAAAATAGTCTCCAACAAATGAGCAAATTTACTTCAGTTTAAGTAACATTTGTTAAAAATTACAATACCCTGCTGATTTAGGATATCTTTGTAAAAAAACAATAAATCATCAGTAGAAACTGATGGGTTTTTTGGGTGAGAGCCACAGACAGCGTGGGAAAGTCAGAAAGTTTTCAGAGATAGACTTGCATGTTTTTGGTTTTAGTCTTTTTACGGAATTTGTTAAACCAAAAGTAATTATTTCAGTACGTTAAAATCTGTAATCTTTGCTGCCAGAATAAAAATCCCCGAAACAACAAAACCTGCACTGGTAACCAGTGAAATGATCTCAGCCTGTCGGCAGAATTTGTTTTTGTCTTTATAAAAAAAAGCGTTGAAGACTAAAAATGAGACTAAATGACTCGCGGGTAGGATGTTTTTCTGTGCCGAAGGCGAAGACGATGTGACAAAGTGATGCTTTGAAGTCAATTTGAAGACGTCTTTGGATATCGTTTCTGTCCCCTCGACTCTCAGCGGAGCTCTAAAAATAGATTCACCGCTGATACTCCCCAATATAGAAACAAGTGAGATGAAAGCAGACGAGGAGAAACAATCTGTTGCAATACTCTACAAATAACATTTTAGGATATAGTGACTCACTTGTGCTAATTTTATCAGCTGTTATGAAGTCATTACATCCAGACGCTGAAAATTAGAAGCAATTCAGCGCTTTCTCCCAGAATCAAACCATCATGGGGCACTAAAACACTTCATTTTAATGGTTTTAAATGTCTTATACCAAAACACACACACATAATTCAGCCCAGCTGACCTGAGTTGTGCAGGTTGATGCTGCGTAGGTTGGGGAAGAGCCGTCGCAGGATTTCCTTGCTGTCCTGAATGGAGGCCAAGTTGTTGTTTGCCATGACCAGAGTGTCCAGGCTGGGGAACATGGAGCCAAACTTGCGGACTTCGGCCCAGTCCTGGAGGCTGTTGTCGGTGATGTGAAGCAGGCGTAAGGTGGGGCAGGTCACACTGGAGGCACTCACATCACTGTACTCGTTAAGGCAGAGGAACAACTCCTCCAGTCTGCAGGGCGACAGCAGAGGAAGAGTGTACAATTCATTCATGAATGTTGTATATTGCATTTTTAATATTCTATCTTATTATTATCTTACTTATATTATAAAATATAGTATGTTACACTATAAATGGACAGCAAATGGTAAATGGACTGCACTTGTATTGCGCTTTTCCAGACTTTTGACGACTCAAAGCGCTTTCTCACTACGTCACATTCACACACACACACACACACACACACACAGGTGGCCGAAGGCTACCGTACATACCGTATACCCAGTAACCATTCACATGCACTCACAATTTGGGGTTCAGCTGCCCAAGGATACTTTGACATGTTGCCCGCTCTACCTCTGAGCCACAGTGCCCCATACTATATCCATATATTATATATATATATATATATATATATATATAACATTACATTATATTCCATAAACTATTTTTACTCTTATTATTACTTATAATATAATATAATATAGTATCGTATCGTATCGTATCGTATCGTATCAAATATATTCCATTGTCAGAGTGAGCTTTAAAGGGACAGTTCAACCCAAAATCAAAAACACATATTTGTATTTATAGTGCTATTCATCAGATTGTTTTGGTGTGAGCTGCCGAGTGTTGGGGTTATCAGCCGTAGAAATGTCTGATTTCTCTTCAGTTTAACTGAACTAAATGGTACTGTGCTTGTGTTGCTCAAAGCGCCAAAATAATCCAAGACCTTACTATGAGCAGTTTCATGTAGGAACTATTTTCTTTCTACTGAACTACAGCCACCAACTGTATCAATGCGCAGAAGAAAGCGTGCATCTACTGCTGGCTCACCAAGGACCACTGACCTCGCTGATGTTTCAGCCATTGGCCACATGTGCAGTATTTATACAGTGTGGGACGGAAGTGCCTGGGTCCTAAAATAAAGAGTAAAAAAACTGTTTGGGTTGATCTGCAGATCATGTTTTGGTTTTAGAAAATCTTGCATCTCACAGGCCCACCTAAATTAAAATGTCTGGTTATGTTACTGCCTACAACACTGCATTAGGGGGGATATAAAACCCAGAGCTCATCTCATCATAAATGCAGAAAGAAAGTACTTTCTCGTGAAACTGCTCACTACAAGGTCTGCGGATTATCTTGAGTAACTGGGTCATGATTTCTGGAAAGAGACATTGATGTTAAATATTTCAAATGTATTTGTTTTTTTGCGCTTTTGAGCACCACAAGCCGAGCGCCGTCTAATTCCATAACATTGGAGAGAGGGCAGACATCCCTACGACCGATATCTCCAACACTCAGCGATTCACACCAAAACTATCTTGATTAATTAATAACACAGGGATTTTCACACAGAAACCGAAAAAAACAGAAAAAACAGCTAAGAACATGATTCGCCATAATGAAACGCTGTGGCTGTCAAACACTCAGCCGTTCTAGAGTCAAAGTCGTTCACTTTTTTTACATGACTGATGAGCGGGCTGTCGGTCATGTCACCGTGCATATTGGTCGCGCGCGCAGTGACAGGTGTTTTGTTGGAAAACCTCGTTGGAGCGAGACAGTTTGGAGCGGTGAAGCGGGCTGTCGCACATGTCCACGCTGGAACGTGGTGTTTGACATTTTTAGGGCACTGGAGCTGGCTATCACTCATTTCCGTGCTGGAGTGGGCTGTTGGACATGTCCGCGCACTGAAATGGGATGTTGGACATTTCTGCACACTGGAGTGAACTGTCGGACATTTCCACGCACTGGAGGGGGCTGTCGGACATGGCCCCGCACTGGAGCAAGCTGTTGGACATTTCCGGACACTGGAGTGGGCTGTCGGACATGTCTCTGTGCATAAATTGGTTGCGCACAATGGCAGGTGTTTTGTTGGAAAAGCTTGCAGGAGCGAGACAGTTTATAAAACTGCTCCAGTTGGAGAGCGCTGTCGCACATGTCCACGCGCTGGAGTGGGCTGTTGGACATGTCCACCTCTGCCCTTACTATGTTTTGGCATGAGATTTTCCTCGGTGTCATGAGAGCGTGAGACAGAGCCCAAAAGCCTGAGATGCACGGCAGATGCGTGGGAGTTGGCAGCCCCGATGGAGAAAGGGTTTTTTAAATAACCAAAATACTGTTTAACCGAAACAGTTGGTGATGCCTGTACTGTGCTGTTACAATAGTTTGCCAGCCTGTGGAGAAATTAAGAAGCAGTGATCAATTCGGCTGCTTACTCAGTTATCTCCCTTGTGAGCAGCAGCACGGTCTCCCAGGACACCTGAGTGTTGTTGAGGACGAGCCGTCGGACCCGGGAAAAACCCTCAGCACAGCGCGGCTCGAGGGTGTTTCCTGCCAGCGGGTTAGAGCTCAGGTTCAGAAACTCCAGGTTGGGGATGTTGGACACGATTTTACTGATCTGAAACAAGACAATTATCACACATAATACATTATTAGAGTTTCTTTCCTTTTATATGTGTTTTAAATAAATTTCAATCAATCATGTTCAATTCAATTCAATTCAATTCAATTCAATTCAATTCAATTCAATTCAATTCAATTCAATTCAATTCAATTCAATTCAGTTCAGTTCAATTCAATTCAATTCCATTAGGAAACCACAAATTTAAACCAAAAACTAAAAGACTGATCTCACTTTTTGAACATTGTGATACAGGGTTTGTTGACAATAAATAAAACACAGATATAACCAGCCTTATCATGATTAAGTAATGTTAATAAACCCAGAGACGGCACCTCATGCCAGTCCTGCAGCTTGTTGTGAGACAGGTCCAGCTCCATGACATGGGCACAAAAGCAGCGATCTCAGCCTGCTCTCCTGCCCGGCTGATCCCACAGCTGTTCAACACCAAAATACTGGGCAGGTTGAGACGGTCTACAGGAGAGGTGGGAGAGGGCGGAAAGGAGGATTAATGAGGATTAGTCTGACAGAAGGGACGGCTCATACAGAAAAAAAAGAGGGTTTTCAAAGTTTTTTCATGTGAGTAAAATGGATTTGAGATTAAACATAATGAGTCACAGGAAGCTGGGATTTGTTAAAGTCGCCCTCCGGTGAAAATCAAGTTTTTACCCTTGTGAGCATGTCCAGATGGTGTTTTTTAATGTGCTTTGATACATATCATTGACAAAATTAGCAGTTAATACCATGTATATATACCAATTACAGTCTTAAAAACACAGATTCAGACTTCTAGGATTTGTTACGTCACAAAACTAAGGAACCAATCCCGTCAAAACGAGAGGTATGAGAGGAAAATCAGGAGTAGCTGTTGTGATGTACAGATTTATCTGCCAGACATCGGTGTTGGCCAATTTTCCCCTAGTTGACTGTTATCTGCAAATACGATGATATTCACCGATGGCTGATGATTTTCCATTGTGCAACATTAATTTGCGTAGACTGCAAAGCAAAACAAAAACAAAAAACCCTGGAACACTGTCGTAATGAAAGAACACAGTAAACTATTGACCCATCAGGGGTTAACCCTATTGTTTTGCTGTGACTGCCACACTGTCAACAAGTCAAGTCAATTTTATTTCTCATATTCATTATCACAAAACACAGTTTGCCTCAGAGGGATTTACAGCATTCGACATCCCTCTGCCCTCAGAGGGCCTCACATCATCTAAGGAAAAACTCCCCAAAAAATGCTGTATCAGGAGAAAAAGGACGGACAGACGTGCAATACATGTCGTAAATAAAAATTAAATTACAATAATGACAAAAAAGAAAGAGAAAGAGAGAGGGAGAGATGCACAGCAAAACCATGTTGAACTCAGCAGGAGAGCTAGTCAGCCATGAACCGACGATACAATATTATCACGATACATAAATCACGATACCTTTTCATTTGACTTCATTTAAAAAAAAAAAATGCTGCATTTGATGTTAAAAGTCTCAGTTTCGATTTGCTAGAGACATTTACACAAAGTTATGTGCTGGAGTTTATTATATTCCAAATTCTAAATATTTACATAAAGATTTTCATTTTTATTGTTAATGCATATCGGTTCCAAATATCAGTTATCGGCCTCATAAATTACTAATAATCTGTATCCTGTCAGCTTTGAAAAAACGATATCGGTCGACCCCTGCAGTGTGGCTCACCTTTCATAGGGGAGCCTTGAGAACCTGCAGTGGGAACCACCACCACTCCCATACCGGGCCCTCTGCGTAACGGGAAGTTCTCCGGGCTGTACTTTTCGGTCATCACCTCCACAAAGGTACGACCGTCCTCTGGTGGCTCCATGGCTCCGTAACGCTGGACAGCGTCCCCCTCAGCTGGGAGAGGACAGAGAGAGACATCCACAGTGATGAGCCGTCAACACGTGGACAACTCAACTCACTGGCTAACGTTACCTACAAGTTACAATAATGTTTTAAAGAAAACATTTTAATTTATTGTTCAAAGATCGTTTTAATGATGTTTATCATTTTAAATAATGTTCCTTTAAGGTTAAAAGATGACAAAGACGTAACATTTTAACTGCAACATTCTAGAATGTTATTTTTTAAACATTCCACAATGTTACACGAGAACAAAGGAGAACGTTTTCAAAGCAACATTCACAACATTTTTGAGATTACAGAACATTTTTTAAAATTAAAATGTAATGTGATATGTTAACAATAACATAAAAAAAAACATTTTTAACATTTTTTATGCTTATAGAGAATGTTACCTTAACTTTAAGAAGAATGTTTTGGGAACTAAAAGAAAACATTACTAAAACATTGCATTTGTTACATTGTACCATTCTCAAAACGTTTTTATAACCAAATATTGTTAGCTGAGTAGTTGTTTAACAAAAAAAGAAGAGTTTATACAAGGATTGCCACTAAAGATTTTTTCTTATTGCATATAAGTCTAATGTTTATTTTCATGAATGATAAATTAATCTTTGAGTTATAAAGTATCAGAAAATTGTGAAAATTGTCATTGACAATCACTCAGACACCAAGATAACGTCTAATCTTTTTTATTTTGTTTTTGCCTAAGTTTAATTAAGATGATATAAATCTAAAATAGGGAGCAAATCCACGATTGATCAAATAATCATCGCAAAAATACACGTTTCAAAGTCAAAAATTGAATGCTACTTTTGCCACACCAGTTAAAAATATAAATACTTTGAGCAAGTAGAAACAAATATATCTACACACATTTGGCATTAGCTGTAAAATGTTTCTGTCATAGTCTCAATTACTCCTAAAAGAGTTCCCACAGTCACCAAAAACCCAGGATATAAGTCATGAAATTTCAAATTTTTGTTTTACAGGACTGAAAAAAGTCATGCAAATAGTAAAACTGTCATTCATATAATTTTGTTTTTATGTGTAATGTTATTAACTGTAGCTCTAATATGCACCAATGTGTGTATGTATATATATATATATATATATATATATATATATATATATATATATATATATATATATGTACTGTTAAGTTATTTCTAGCACCACATTCTCAGAGTGCAACACGTACTCTGGGCACAGATGGAGCAGCAGAACATGAGGTGCAGTGAAAGTGAAACTTAACTGTTAAATCTATTGAGTCTAAAGTTTGCATTCACTCGCAGCAGCTGCCTCTCTCATCCATTGACCTGAACTGATCAACATGTCAATTATCAACCCCACGAATAACAAACTGCTGCTGAGGAAAAAAAAACATATAAATATATGGAGTGCTCCGCCTGTGCTCTGTTCACAAACCCAAAAAAACCTCAGAATTTAGAGAGGGGACACAGACCGATACAAAGGGACACATACGTATTTAATAGAAAAGAAAAATAAAACGAAAGTTTGCTGTCATCATCCCATTCCTACTTTGTATATTTACTGCAATTTCAGATGGAGCTATGTTTGTGAGAATGGTCATGAATATTGTGTTATGGGTCCTTAAAAATAATTGGAAAAAAATGAAATTTTGTCAATTAAAGTGTGTGGGAAGCCTGTAAAAAATGTTAACTGCAAAGACTTTACACTGTAGAAAGTAGGGGTCGACAGATTATCTGCCTGACTGATTATCATATTTCATCAATTTGAGAAGAAAAGTTGAATTATTAGAAAATTACCTCAACTTGTTGAGAAATTCAGTCAACTTAAAATGTTATGACAGACCAGACACTAGCTTTTTTAAGTTAAAAATAATGTTTGTTTTTTTTACAGTGTGGTGAATATTAACTAATATTCTCATTTTCTGTCTCTCACACACAAACACTGCGGCCTGGTGTTCGGTCTGGACCTGATTATGACACTAATCATTTATTTCATTTATTTACGTGCAATACCTTATTCAATCATTACTAAAATATTCAGCATAAAGCATATTTTTAAATAAACCATTGCACTTCCTCGTGTCCTGTCTGTATAAATCAGCCGACCATGCAGAAACACAAGAGTGGCCATGTCTGATAAAATACTGCATTTCTTTTTATGAGAGGTTCGGATGATAATGGGAGCAGACGGGGACACGAGGAAGTGTCCTCAGCTCTTTATCAGCAAACCGCAGGGACGCTGTCCCATCTAAACATCCCTGAATTTGCCTGAAGGACTGAAACAAGAAAGCTGTTTTTTATGCTTTTCAAAATAAAACGGCCCCTTTGACTTAACTTATCACTGAAGTTTCTATAAATACAATGATGCGTATCTGTGTGTGTTTTAAGATGCTGGGTGGGCAGAGCCTCGCTGTGGAATCTGCTGCAGGGAAGCATAAATTATGTAGTGGTTTTGCAGAAATAAAATAAAAGGATCCTGTTACAATATGTTATTTGACTAAAATGCGGCGCAGTAAATTGTGGTAATGTAAGAAAGCAATTTGTCACTCTTTTGCTAATAAATAAATAATTTTTACTCATATGAGACAAAAAAGAGCACAGATCCAATACAACATGCATGCCAAGTGTTTAATAGAAATCACCTTTTTCTTCTTTTTGTATAATTTCCAAGTGAATGTGGTTAAAGCACAAAAGACATGACAGAAAGTGTCTTACCTGGAGAGACGTTTCCCTTGACTTGACCAGTATCACTGCTCACTGTCTTCTTCTGTGTTTGTACTGACGGCCTGTCAAGGAAATGAAAGGAAATGTCATTTAACACAGGACAAAGCTGTCTATTTTGAAGATGAAAGGGACGCTCGATAGCGCTGTCAAACAGTGTCTTACTCCAGAGTGGCTGGTGGGGCGGACAGATGTCTCCAGTAGAAATGCTGGTCCCTCTTTGGTCAGTTGTCAGTGTTTGCTCTGGACAGACCAGAACAAGGAGGACTTGGACGCTGTTCACCACATGACACTGGAGGACAAAAAGTCAAAGATCAGTTTCTACCTTGTTATCCATTTGCCAGCATCAATATAATCCAAAGAGCATGGAAGCACATTTAAATTCCCAGAAGTAGAGCACAGTGCTACTGTGGACAGCCAGACTGTCTGCACAGCAAAGATAGAAACCACACAGAAATGTCCCCACAAGGGTTAACAAAACAGGACACAATTATCTGTCAGTGACAATATACTCAGTGACTGATGATTATTCAGTAAGACAGACGTTTGAATAAAAAAGAAGAGAAGTGAAGATAAGTGTTTCTGACGCCGAATATCCATTTGAATTCTGGCAATTTCATGTCTCCTAGCTTATCAGCACATGTAGACATTTTATAGTTTATAAAAGAATTATAATAATCGATTAAGCATGAAGTTCTCTTAAATTCGGCATATATCTTTTTTACCAAAACAATACTTATTTCAACGAAATGTCCGGTTTACAAGCTAGAGCCTCTCGCGGGGTAACGGCTATTGTGTGAAACAATCGCGGCGGCAACAGCCATACAGATTACAAAAGTTAATATTTTATTGCAATATTTTTGCTACTTATTATGTAAGATACACGCCGACCTGACGTCTAACTCCTGCTGTTTCGTAAAATATCTTAGGTGCTTTTGTCACATTGAAACTCAGCCGATAAAGTACGGGCATCTTTAAGGACGCAGATTTTTGAATGCAGTTCGGCTCCTTCTGTTTCACGGTGAGCCCGCTATACCAAATGCCCTTTGCATTTTCGTAATTTTATACATTTATACTTATCAGTAAGTGTATGAATCAAATAGGTTTTAAAAGCTGGCGATATGTGATTTAGCACAAATTTCTTGTAAATTCGGCATACATGTTTTTGATAAAACAATGATTATTTTGACAAAATGTATACTTTTATAGCTGATTTCCTAGCTATAGCACCTCACCAACTTCTATCAGTTCGAGGAAAAGTGGTCCTGGTAACAACAGGCAGAACGATAATAAAAGTTGATATTTTATTGTCGTAAGTCAGACTTTTTTTTAAAGAATCTGCGCCGAACTGATGAATAACTGCTGGTGATATGAAAAAGGCCTTAGATTTGTGTTTTTATTTTATAAATAGGCCGATGTGGCTCAAACACGTATAAATTCACAGATTTCTAAATTAAGTTTGGTTCTTTACTAAAAAACATAACGCTAACCCTGTTCAGACAGTTACAACACTTTTCCAAATTATACCCCCGCTTAAAGGAAACAACATTTAACAGCTGAATAAAAGGTGCAGGCTGCCGGGTGTTGACAGCCAGGGTGCAGACAGTGTCCAGTCCAGACTCAGCATCAGTGAGTGTGACCCCCAGCAGCAGCTCGATGGAGCCCGAGATGGATTTCAGATGGCAGCGATATAAATATACTTTCAATAACCAGCAGCTAATGACAATATGCTCAGAGGACGCCCGAAAAAGCGATAAAACAGAAGGTCGTCGCTCTACATACCTCTGATGTCTACTTTGAATTTTCCTTGTTGATGAAAACAACCAGCTGTCATTTTGCTCTGCCATACATCCCGGAAGTGACGTACCTCGTTAGCTGAACATCTTTTTTTCTCCCCGTTTTTAGTTAATGACTTCCTTTAAACTTGTAACATTTTAAAGTGACACTGTTTTTTTAGTCTCTATTTTTATGGGATTTTATCGAATCGTATAAAATAAAATAAAAATAAACAGTGATTCCCCCTGAGACAATGATGTCATTGTGTTGCTGGTGCTGATAAATTTAATAATTTCCAGGTATTCAGGTGTTGAAATGTCTTTCTGTGGGCAGGCTGATGAAACTTTAATCCATTATTTTTTTAAGTGTAAAATAATTTGTCTATTAGAATATATAATATGGTACATAAAAATATATTTTAAAAAGTCATATATGGTATATAAATGGTATATTGCACCTTTTTATTTACATTTTATGTCCTTTATATTCTATTTTCATAATTATTGCTTTTATATATTTTTTTAATCTTATATGTTCTTTGTAAAGTTTATATTTTTATTCTTCCTGCATGTTTTGCACCAAAACACCAAGTCAAATTCCTTGTATGTTCAAGTGTACTTGCAGTAAAACCTGATTTTGATGTCATGTTTTTAAAAACTGCAACGCTCATAATTTTACAATTAAATATATAATCTGTTATATTAATAGTAATATTTGAACTGTGTTGTTAATTTTTTTTAAATGGGATAATTTGTTATCCATAAACAAAAATTTTAGGTTCACACACACACACACACATATACTGTATATGTATTACAAAATATAATGAATAAAATATGGGACAAGGATATCTTGAGTGTGTGTGTGTGTGTGTGTGTGTGTGTGATTGAGACTCGGATGTCCGCATGATTTTAATTCAGTTGGCTTCAGAGAGAAAAAAAATAAAAATAAAACTAGACTTATACTGAAACTGATAAAAACTCAACTAAAAGTAGACATTTTTAAAAAGTTTAAACTAAAGTGAAATAAACACTGAAAACAAGCTGAAACACTGAAATGGAAAAAAAAGAAAAACAGATTAAAAATGGAAGAAAAAGAAAATTCAATCAAAAAAAAAAAAAATAATAATAATAACAATAATAATAATAATAATGAAAACTGTAGTAACTCCAGTTTTTAGTAGAGCCCCTGACTTATAGTTTAATTTGTCAGGAAATAAGTGGGTGATGTTTTGTATGACCTCAGCACCACCTACAGGAAATCCAGGAGAAAAATAACCAGCTAATCTAATTTAACATGAAAGAACTAAGTGAAAATTTGTTATTTATAAGAGAGGATAAGATGTGCAAAACAGGGAAAGGCACTTTAAATAATTTTTAGGCACAGAGGAGGGAGCTATGTTTTTGATTTGGCTTAAGGGAGGGACTTTCAAGTTTAAATTGTAATATTTTGCATTTATTTTAATTACTATCATGTTTTTTTCATGTTTTCTGCCAAGGTGCACACAGCTGTTGATGACGCGTTTTTGTTTTTTTGTGGAAGGTTTGCATTTTGCTTCAGAAATTAGCTGTTTGTTTTCGTGGTGACTCCTGTGCTGTTTGCTCATTGGCATCTGTATTTGCTATGAATATACAAAAAATACGAATATGTATGTTGGAGGGAGGGTCGTGCATTTTCTCTCAGTCACTTAGAAAAGCTAAAACATTCGTCGCTCCATTCACGCTAAAACTTAAAAAGCCCTTAGAGGCCGTACACAAACGTTTTCGCGAGATCTCGAGATAATTGTGGCGAGATAAAAAAAAAACTGTGTTAACAACTGCAGATTTTACAATTCATGACCGTCTGTAAAAATGAAAAATAATAATAATTAATATCGATATTCCATGTTTTTTCTGCATGTAAAACAGAAAAAAAAAGTGGAATATTTATTTTCATTGGTCGTGTAAACACCTTAGTGAGAATGTTTTGCTTTTTTTTTTTTTTTAAAAAAAACAACTTTAAATACTGCAGCCTCAGTAAAATACTATTCATTGTATATCCTCTTCTGCAGGTACAACAGAACTACAGAGGACTGATACCTGTGAGATCTGATATCGATCAACCAACAGGCGAACAGTTGACAAACAATTATTACACAAAAAAATAAACGTGAAATGGAAAAAAAGGGGAAATTAAATAAAAATGGGGAATTTATTCGCAAAGTGGAAAATAATACATAAAAGAAAATAAATATGAAAATGAATAAATTGATAAATAAAATGAAAATTAAATGTGAAAATTAATACATTGATAAGTAACATGGAAAATTAAATAAATATTGGCATTTTCATCTTTTTATTGAGACATTTCTGTATTTATTTTTGATTTTTGATGGTTTCAGTCCTTCATACGTGACAGCTGCAGCTACTACTGATAATAACAGTAACAATAAATGTGATTCGTATATCTCTAATATAACCTGGTTATATATAAAATGGAAAATGCTTGTACAATTATACCATTAAATCTATTTTATTTGCCCTGATAGAGTCCGTGCTCTTTAGTTTAATCACAACAGTCAAGGTTTCAGTGTTATCTACGCTATCTAACCTCAATGACGATTCCCAAAAAACGTTTTTGTATTTCCACGTTTTCACACTGAGCTAACCTGCACAACTTCGGGTCTATTAGATGAAACAGTGAAAAAAATCAACACAAGACGACGTTTGAGTGGAACATTGAGAGAACATTATTTTATTGTCCGCACACCTTTGACGTCTGAAACAGCTGTTACGAACGAGGGACGAACAAGCGAATCTTTTCTTCGGAGTCTTTTGAAGTCTTTTTAAATTATACAGGAATCAGTGACAGCTCGAGAACTGACCAGATTTCATTCTTCAACCTGCAAAACAAACAAAATAAACATTCACTGCAAAGACTTCATTTGATTTTATTGGTTTATTATAATAACTTTTTGACTGCGATCCAAATACTTGTGAGTGGTTCTGACAAATTTAAGACATAATTTTGTGGTTTAGGGGTTAAAATGTTTTTCGTCGTAAATATTGCCGTAGTGCGTCTTTGTGTTAATTAAGATTGTTACCTGAGACACAAGGGTAGGTGTATTCTGTATCATCCTGTTCACCTGAGAGGAGACAAAGAAGAAGATTGGAAAAGACAAAAGTGAGTCCAAACTTACTATAATATTCTGTCAACACGTACTACTGCAAAATCCCAGTTCCAATTAACTGCTCACGTTGTTTTACAGCTCTATATTCGAGAATGAGATGGATGCAAGGTCACGGTGCACTTGACCTTGACCTATGAACACCAAAACCTAATAATTTCACCCCAGAGTCCAAATGGACGTTTGTGCCAAATTTGAAGAAATTCTCTCAAGGTGTTCTTGAGATATCGTGTTCTCTAGAATGAGACAGACAATGTCACAGTGACCTTGACCTTTGACATATGACAATCAAAATATAATTGGTTCAATGATGAGTCCAGATGGACGTCTGTGCCAAATTTGAAAAAAATCTGTCAAGGTGTTCTTGAGATATCGTGTTCATGAGAATGACATGGATGCAAGGTCACGGTGTACTTGGCCTTGACCTATGAACACCAAAATCTAATCATTTCACCCTGGAGTCCAAATGAACGTTTTGTGCCAAATTTGAAAAAATATCTCAGGGTGCTCTTGAGATATCGTGTTCACTAGTATGAGACAGACAATGTCACAGTGACCTTGACCTTTGACATATGACCATCAAAATATAATTGGTTCAATGGTGAGTCTAGATGGACGTCTGTGCCAAATTTGAAAAATTCACACAAGGTATTCTTGAGATTTCATGTTCATGAGAATGAGATGGACGCAAGGCTACAGTGACCTTGACCTTTAACCTATGACCACAAAAATATTATCAGATCATCATTGAGTCCAAGTGATTTTTTTGGGCTGTATTTGAGGAACTTTTCTCTGAGATGTTGTTTACAAGAATGGGACGCACAGAAGGAGGAATGGACAACCCGAAAACGCAGAGGCATAAAAAACAGCATACAAACATTTAAAAAGTGGCTGATAACACACTAAAATGTAAGTAGATTTAATTTCAAATTTAAGTTGTCATAAATGTACAGTGTCTGTCATCATTTCAACTTCTAATTAGTCACATTTTATATTATTATGACTATTTTTACTGTTTTCATATTTTACTTTTATAAAGCAGCCTTCATTTCTATGTATCCACATGTTAATAAATACATCAATGAAGACACAAACCTGCGTACAACTACATTTTAGTTTCTAATAAAACCATTTGTTAAATGTTCATAAACTTTTCGCAAGGTTAAATATATAAATATTGGCTCATTTGTTTACGAGGTTGTCCGGCATGCTGTGTCTTTCTCAAAAACGAAATTTCATTCCTTCTTTTGGGTGTTAAAGTATTAGAATCTGACCCAGTGTACGCAAGACAAAAGCTTTAAAATTATACAAATACAAATTCAACTGAGTTTGTCGTACAGCTCTACGTTTGTGTGCGTGTTTGCACGAAGGGATTTAGAGTTTTTACTTGTCTGGTAGTAGTCGTAGATCTTGACCACGGCCGGCTTCAGGTTCTGCACCGGGAGCTCCTGTAAGAGCACTAAGCTGTAGTTGATGGGAATGTCCTTCGCCAACTGTTGGAAGAAAAAAAGACGATACAATCAGTAACAAAGTGATTAAGTGATCCGAAAATGTTGGGGGCGTGTCCACTGGAGCAGCGGAGGCCACGCCCAATCGCGGGAGTATGCTAATGAAGCGTCTCGTTTTTATACTGCTACATTATCAGGCGCGGGGTTATGCTCAGAGTCGCTCCAGAGCGTCATCGAGCTATGGTTTTAGGCCCGCCCAAAAATCTTAAAAACAGGAAAATGGTGAAAAAACGTTAAGTACTATACGTTAACGTTAAGTCAACGTTTAGTACTATATAGTAAAAGGTCTTTGTAACATGTTTTCAACAATCAGTTTCCAAAATTTATAATGTGTATTGAAACAAATCTCTCACTATAAGCAATATTTTCGAAATTTCGATAAAACACAATTGCAAGATGACTGCGTTTCCAGTGTGCGTTTGAGTGATGTTACACGTTTTCTTCATTCTAGTAACCATGGCGATGGATGTTCAAAACATTGGCAGGTTTATTTCTGTTGCAGCCTCTCAATAGAGCTAATCTAATATGGCCGTAATTTCTTTGCGAGTTTAGAAAGTCTCCGTCTCGTCCTCCGTCCACACACGTCACAATGTCATGTGACTTTGTCGTACTTTTTCTTTTTTTATTTGAGTTGAATGGCGGTTGGCATCCATAAAGTCACATTACCGCCGACTATCATATAAAAAGAGTTCCAGTTTTTCAAAATATGGCTTTTTTGAATCGCCCTAAAATGCCAGTTTTTTTCCAAACTGACTGTTTCCATTAGACTTATTTTGTATTCACAATTTCAGTTTGAGAATCAGCACCTCCAAATCCGAGGTCATGGTTCTCAGCCGGAAAAGGGTGGCGTGCCCTCTCCAGATCGGAGACGAGATCCTTCCCCGAGTGGAGGAGTTTAAGTACCTCGGGGTCTTGTTCATGAGTGAGGGAAGGATGGAGCGAGAGATCGACAGGCGGATCGGTGCAGCGTCTGCAGTAACGCGGACTCTGCACCGATCTGTCGTGGTGACGAAGGAGCTGAGCCGAAAGGCAAAGCTCTCGATCTACCGATCAATCTTCGTTCCTACCCTCACCTCTGGTCACGAGCTTTGGGTAGTGACCGAAAGAACGAGATCGCGGGTACAAGCGGCCGAAATGAGCTTCCTCCGTAGGGTGTCTGGGCTCTCCCTTAGAGATAGGGTGAGAAGCTCGGTCATCAGGGAGGAGCTCAGTAGAGCCGCTGCTCCTCCACGTTGAGAAGAGCCAGATGAGGTGGCTCGGGCATCTAATTAGGACGCCTCCCTGGTGAGGTGTTCAGGGCACGTCCCACCGGTAGGAGGCCCAGGACACGCTGGAGAGACTATGTCTCACAGCTGGCCAGGGGACGCCTCGGGATCCCCGGGAAGAGCTGGACGAAGTGGTCGGGGAGAGGGAAGTCTGGGCTTCCCTGCTTAGGCTGCTGCCCCCCGCGACCCGACCCCGGATAAGGAATTTCAGTTTGCACAATTCAAGTGTTAATGGAAACCTGCCGACTCACCTCCTGAATGTACACCAGAACGTGATCGTCCTTCTGTTCAACTCGATCCACCATCGGGGCAACTTTGAGCTGTGAGGAGACGATAATCAGCGGGAAAATTCTTCAACAACTACTCGATTTCCACTAAAGGTTAAAGATATTGTAATAACTCACGCTCTTTATGGACTCTGGGTCTGGGATAAATCCAGAGAGCATTTTGATATCCAGGATCACCATGTTTGTAGAACTTTGCCTTCCCCTGTATCTGTAAAGCAACCGCAAAAATGTGATGTTAATCTGGGGCTTTGGGAAGACTTCATTTACCGTGTGAGTGATTCTCACAAAGCAAATCAAAGCTACGTCTTTAAGGATTTTAGGGACATGCTCATGAAAACAGAAAAAATGAAACTTCTATCTGAAAGTCCACTCTGTGTATTATGTGGTACAGTTCATGGTTAAGTACCAAAATAGTATTTTTAAAATATTTTATAAACAGATTTTTTGAATAAATTACTGTAATGCATCCTTAGCATATAAATAATCAAGCAAATTCATTAAAATGACAGAAATGTGTTTAAAACTGGACAGTTTAATTGATATTAGTTATTATATCATGTTACGGTAATAGAAATGTGCACATGGATTATAATTTCAAATTGAATAGTGAAATTAGATCCTCTTTGATATATATAATAATATTGTACTGTAATAATACTTATTTTTTGCCATGCGTTGTACTATTTTCATGAGAATCACCCGTTTAAATTTGTTTGAGCTAAATTTTAACTCCAAAACTGTAAATACTTCTCCATCTACCATCAGTTTCTTGTTTTTGGATGATAGATGAAGAGGACTGTTGGTCAAAAATTTCAGTTATTTCTTTGCATGTGGGACTGCGGATTACTTACAGGGCGTTGAGCTTCAGAGTGAGTTTGGGCATCCTGCTGCTGCAGTCGGCCTCGGATTTAACCTCGACCCTGAAGGCTGTGAAATCTGTCGGAGTTGGGACGTTATAGTGAAGAGAAATCTAGGGAAGAGGCACACAAAAAAAGTTCAATATTCATAATCAGAAGAAAAAGAGAATCTCAAGACTTTCCTTCGTTTAGATTGTTCATATTGACAATCAGGGAGATGATGACTTTGAGGATAACGCTATTCACTCGGGAATAAATCATCTGTTTGTTTTAGGAGAAAGTCGGGTTAAACACCAAACAAAAGCCGTACTCAAGAAACACAACATCCCTGCCGGGCATCTCACTTTGCTAACTTCTTACAGCAACATTAGCTGCTCTCTTTCAACAATGTTAGACTGAAAAAATGTGCATGCAGACGGAAATTCATCCGTGCTGTTGTGTCCGGAGATGCGGTGACTTAAACAAGCAGTGAATAAGAAAAAGCAAAAATAATAATACATGTAAATTGGCTAAATTGTGAGTAGAGTGGAGTAGAACCGACCTACATAATACTGTGAAATGTAAACAGCCTTTGCTGTAACTGAAACCTTTGCTTTTTATGGACTAAATTTTCCAGAATAATTCCCATTTTTACACCTATGCACAAAAATCATTCTTATCTTTTAGTTTAGTAACAGTTGTAGTAGTTTAGTTTGGTAGTAGTAGTTAAGTAAGAAAAAATGTCAGCACCAAAGGTATTAATGCATTTTAAAGCAAAATATTTCCCTCTATGCAGATGACGTGCTGTTATATATATCTGACCCTGACTTTCCATAAGGAGGAGTTGTTGAATTGTCTGGTGAAATATTTGGATGCTATAAATCTTTAAAAGTGAACCAGTGCCAACTAAAGATATGTCAATAGGACTTCAACATGCTTCAAGATTAGTCTTAAAGATTAATATTAGTCTAGGAAATGGATCACACATCCTTAATGTACTTCATAAGGATAAAGATCCTCCATGAGTGGAATAATAAAACAAGTTAAAATAAATACATGTCCTAAATTTCTATATACCTGTTTCAGTATTGCCCTTTCACTACTTAATAACTTAATTAAAATTAGTTAAAATGATCTATTTAAAACGAGAAACAACCCCAAATTAAACAAAGCATAAGTAGAGGTGCATCGGAGGTATTGCACTTTCAAACTTTCTGTATTAACGAACTGCTCACACTGGGGCACAGTTATATTCGCAGTATTTGTGATGTAGAGGGAGCTGCAGTGACCACTGACCTGCATTGCAACACACGCAGTGCCCTGCACTGTCAGGTGGTGCTTTCCTGTAACGTCCTTCAGCACCTGCTCCTGGTAGAGCAGCTTGTTGTTCTGGTTCACCTTGAACGTCAGCTTGTCGTTGGGAGACTGGACCGTCACTGTGCTTGAACCCTCTGGACTGAACACCAGAGTGGAGTAAAGAGCCAGAGCCTGAAGAGCCACCACAGTGTCCTAAAACACACATTACAAAAAAGACTTTATGTGCCATCGACATTTCAGTTACCTTCGTTTTTCATCATATTTGTCCGAAAAAAAGAGAATTCTGAAAACCATAACACAAAAACGATGTGGCATAAGCCAAATTTGTCTTTTTTTAAAGTAAAACTTAACAACATATTGTTTAAAAATGTATCTTACAGTTCAGCTTAACGCTCTTCGTGCTGTACCTGTGTGGAGGAGAAGCCTCCGTAATAGTTCTGCTGGCTCGTCAGCCACCTGACGATGCGGCTGGCGTATCCCAGGTCTTCGGTGGTAGGAGAGGCGCCGAGTTTGGCCAGCATCACATAGGAGCTGATCTCCACAGACAGAGAGGCGACGTCTCCCGTTGCTGTCTGAGACCAGTGGAGGAGACCTCCTAAAAACATCCAAACAGACGACCAGCCACAAGGTGAGCTACAGTCACAGTAATGAAGCCATGATCTCCTTTAGGAGGGCGACTCACCTTCGTGTATGGCAACAGAGTCGAGGTGATTCAGGAGGTGAGCACGGGTCTCCATGTCTCCCGCCAGGGTGAAGACGTACGCCAGCAGAGCCGTAGTGTAGGTGTTGCTGAGGTCACCGATGGACTCTTTGAGGCAAGACAGGCTCTCTTTCACCTCAGGCGCCTAGAACAGATCGTAAAAATACATTTTAGTAAACGTTCTGAAGACATCACTGATTTTATTGACCAAAACACAAAAAGTTTATTCTATTTCATAATAATTTTCTCTTAGAAAAACTAAGTCGAAGAACTTCGATGAACAGAGGAATAATACAAACCAATAGCACAGCATGTGTTTCTCACAGGACACAGGAAACAGAAATAAGGCAGGAGTTAAGTCAAGTATTAACGCGTACCACTTACCTGAATACTTTAGTGGTAGCCAAAAAAAAAAAAATGGCATCAACAAAAACAAACCACCACTAACAAATATCAGCGTCACATGCGGTTTTTAATGCGGTTTTTAATGCGGTTTTTAATGCAGTCTTTAATCCTAACCAACAGAACAGAGCGAGTTTAAGGCCACGTTATAAAGAGAACGGCTCCACTAAA
The DNA here is from genome assembly GCF_008729295.1 of Plectropomus leopardus. Lineage (NCBI taxonomy): Eukaryota > Metazoa > Chordata > Actinopteri > Perciformes > Serranidae > Plectropomus > Plectropomus leopardus. Next base: position 3,231,023 of record NC_056467.1, on the reverse strand, counting down.
AACGGAAAGTCTTTCCTTTTAAAAAAAATCAGCGTTCTTGTGATAACACTGTGAAATAAATCCTTGTGTACACAGATCTGCAAAAAAAAACCCGCATGCCAGGCCACTAGTTAGCGGACACCGTTCTCACAGCATCCGCTCACTGCCAGTTCACACGCTGACGGACAAGGTGGCGTTTTCAAATAATTATACTCTGGAACATGGTTTCAAAAGTTTACATTTTCAGGCCCCTAAAACGAAAACGAAAACGAAAGCCGAACCACAACAAAAGCTGAACGTTTAATGCAAGAACATACCGCTGTGTAAAATGGTGTTAACTCTTTACATTTTTTTTTTTAAAACAAAACTTTGCTTTGGATGTTGTTTGTTTTCTATTGTCTGTGCTGCCGTTGATTGTTTGACAGTCCTGTTACTACTGTGTGTTGGTTTGTGTTATCTCATGTTCTGGCACATATAAAAAGATTCTAAAAAGTTAATTTGTCAGTATTTTATAACTGTACTTTATAGGTGGTGCCATGCTGTAAAAATTTAAATATAATGCTCCTTTTAAGCCTTTAACACTCAAACTAAGAAATGCCTTTGCAAAATAAATATACAATGTTATAGACTATAGAATATGTTAACAAAAATAAAAAAAAAATCGAAATTTAAAGTGACTTCACACAATAATGAAAAAAATAAATAAAAATATAAAGATTACAAATAAAAAAGAATCTACTAAAAAAATTGTATAAAATATACAGTAAAGACAAAGTATCAAAGTTATAAAATAAAAATCAGAAAACGAAAGTAACATAAATCATAAAATAAATATACAAAATAAATATTAAAAATACACAAATAAAAATAAATACAAATAATAATGAATCTGAAATCTGTTTTGAAATGTAAAAAAATAGTCAATTTAATATGATAAAAATGGAACTGAATAGAATTACAGTATTATGAAATAACTAAAATGCATTATATGAAAAGATCTAAATAAAATGAAATTGGGTTTCATTTTTAGTAAAGGAATTTGATTGCAAAAAATGTCAACCACGCGGCTGCAATGCCTAAAGGGATACACATTTCAAGCAAATAAACAAACAAGATTTACATTTATCTAAAAACGGTCATTAAATATATCCAAAAGTGTACCAACTTTTGTCTGTGTAAAAGTTATTGATTTGTATTCATCTTGTAAAGATGTTTTTTCCATCCAGCATTTTACACTTTAAAAATAAAAAATATATATATTTTTTTACTGCAAAGAGTCCACTCACTTCCACAGACGTATTCATCTCCAGGAAGGCAGCAGTGATGTAGGCACTGAGCGTCACTTCATCAGAAACGCCACCCTGGAAAAAATCACACAGACATTATCATCGCTCCACTTCCAGCACAGGGTTCAACTCACAAAAGTCATTTCTAATCAGCTGTGACTCCCAAAAGCTCATGCATGAGTTGCATGTCAAATTTTCCCATGTTGTAAATTGCTGCTTGCATGTTGCAACTTTCCTGAAATTGGCCCCTGGCTGGTTTTAGTTACAACTGAGCAATAAATGAAAGTCATGATGGTCTGTTTGTGTTTAACTGCTGCTACAGAAAGATGTTACTCGGTGAAAATTAACATGTCTGACTGATTTAAGGTTCAGTTATGATTAGTCATTTTAAGTCTCTAGACTTGGGGACTTATCTTACCTTCATTCTGTTGTTAAAGAGGCTTCCTGATGGTTCAAAACAGCCACTTTTCCTTTGTCTGTTTTTCAGCCACTCCACAGACTTCTCAATCTTTGTTGGGTCGATGAAGATGAAAGACTGGGCTTTGGCAAACGATCTCACCACAAAAGCAGTCAACCTGAGCGTATTAAAAGACAGTTAGACAGAGTGCCTCGGCGGTTTTTCTGTAGGTCCGTGCGGAGGTTCTCTCGTCAAAAAGCCTTTAGGATTTTTCTGTTGGATTTTCGATTATTTGCAGGAAATAAACTCTGTGGCGAACAAAGGTTTGATACTTACACTTTTTATTCAGCAAGATAAATTTCACAAATTTACACCACTTTTAGGATTTTTGAGGCCTAAATGCAATCGCCAGAAGAAGAAAGCTACCACTCAGCTATAAACAAACTACACTACGGTCGCGTCGCCACCGCTTCGAGGCTGTAAAGTCGTGTTTGACACGGTTCAGCGTGATCACGCTTTGAAGTCTCATTCAGCCATTTGTTAACAACTGCCTTTTTTAAGATGCTTAAAAGTTTCAAAGTTTGTGAGTGGGGTGTTTATTGATGTATTTTACGTTGTAGAACAAAATGTGAAAGTCTCTTCAGCTTGTCTTAAACGCCAACCTTATTCCTACAGTGTAAGGAGAGTTAGATTCAAGAGTTTTAAAGACTGAAGTTTCAGACCAGTGTCACAATAATCAAAATTTCAGGGGAAAAAAACAATTACAGGAGGTTGGGGACAATGTTGGCCAAATTTCTACTGTAACCTAAAACAGGATTTTTTTTGTCCAATAGTGTAAACCGTGGCGTAACAGAATTCAAAGTGGTTTTCTTGGTGATTTTGTGCCTCTCACTGTAGTGAAATTCCTCTGCAGTCATTCCTATTCTGGTGAGTTTGTAAAATCTTTCTGCATAAAATATGTATTTTCTTGTACTGGTTTCAGTTATGATGCAAAATCTTAGTTAAAGTGGATTGAATTTGTACTTTCCCATGTATGCAAGGGTGACATCAAATGTAAGTGGCATTTCGTTTGTTTTTTAAAGAGATGTTACCATTCTAAGATTTAACATAAAACTGATTCATAAAATCCCATGCAATCCCATTCCCATTTTAAGACCATATAAATATTGATTTAAAGCATTTCAATACCAATTAAGGCCTTATTTTTAGATAAATACATTCAATGCCTTTTAAAACTTTTTAAGGATCCATGGGATAATAGGGTGAAGGACTGGCTAAAAACATGTTTTTCATAGCATGCTGATGACTGTAGCAGTGTGATCTACAGTACAATCACATTATCTACTCGGATGACGGAGATCAGTGATGCTCTTACCAGGTATTTCCCGCTCCTGTTCCAAATGTGCTGTAAGCGCCATCATGGTGCTTGTAGTTCAGCTGCCTCTGGTAGCCTGTATTTCAACAGAAACATGCTCATTATGGCATTTATGATACACACATTATGACATTTGACAGTTCCTGATCGCAAGTAAATCTGTTTACGATGTAAGCGTGAATGTACGTAAAGAAAAACAACATTTTTGGTGAATTTTATGCCTTTACTGAACAGCTGACAGTAGAGAGAATGACATGTGGGCCTATAGTGTGTTTCCTGTTGTCGGCACACAGGGGGCCCCTGATGTGTAATCTTTAATTGAGACAATTATACACATTGTCTGTTTTTTGTGCCAACAACTCCAAACTGTTACACATGGTGGATTTGGCATATTCAGGTTTGTTTTTATATGAAACCAGCAGAGACTCACCACTGGTCAGGAAGTTGGTGGCCTTTTCCTTGATGGCTGGAGTCAGCTGCTGTGTGTTTCTCAGGTACTGGAGGATGTAGATGTTGGGGGCCAGCAGCGCCATGTTCTGCTCGCCACATCCATACGGCATCCTCAGCAGCCCGTCCAGGTTCTGCAGAGCTCGGCCCAGAATATCACCTGCACAAAAACAGACTTTCTAAGCCTGATCACATCACTAACTAACCTGACATTTATTTCTAAATGGGCGTGAAAGACACAGAGTTTATATTATGTCATTACACCAACTGAAAAGATTTTTGTGTCACCATAATCAGATTTAATATGGCATTTTGATACGGCATTTTTTATATTTTGATCTGAAAAAAAACAAACAAAAAAAAACAATTTAATTTCTAATTTGGTAATATTATTAACAGAAAAACCATATGGATTTCACATGTGAAAAACATGCAAAGCACATGTTCCATATATTTTAATATGGAATTTCCATGTGGTTTCATTAAAATGTTCAAATTTGGATTAAAGTTTACTACGTCCAATAGTGTTTTAGCCAGCAAGTAGGCTATTTCCAAATTAATCTACTACGGGAGGGGGGATTTTCTCTGTGTACACTTTGTATCTCAGTTTATGGTGAAAACATGAGGATTCAAAATCGTTCAACAACACTGATATTAATGAAAACATAATATCTCCAAAAGGCGATTTTAGCCACAGATGTCTATTTTTGTTATTATTGCCTAAATTAACAAGAGAGTTAAGCCTGCTGTCATGTCAGAATTTGTTTGGTTAAAGAAACTCAATGAAAATGATTCATTTGTTTACCCAGGACTGATAGTACAGCGCGGGCAGATCCTTCAATAACGTTCTCAGGAAGTTGTACATCTGCCTCCTCAGTCAGAGCATTTCCTGTGTACAGATAGAAAACAAACAAATGCTTACTGGATCATGAATATAAACAGGTCAGACTGAAAATCTGACCCATGCCATACAAAGAACAGTGTCACAAAATTAGGTGGTTTTCCTTTTGGTTGATTAAATGTATTCAAGCGTTTACATTAAATGAATCTATGGTATCTGAAAGTGGTGAATCTCTATAAAATTGTTTACATGCGATCTCCCCAAAACTCCTCCGAACGTATACTATCCTTCTTGTCCGATGTTTGACGGGCCTTGCTTGGTATAAACCACACTTACCTTTTGGACAGAACAGCCAGTTGTAGGTCCTTGTCTTCTCAATTCCTTCAGCCTGAGAGAAACAGAAATATTGTGAGCGTCATACTTTGATCCGGTTGATGGAGAAACTTTTTCTCTCGTTTTTGAGTCACCAACCTTTATTATAAGAGATCGTGTGACCTTGTCGATGCGACCTCTGTCTGGCACGTTCACAATCTCATTGCCACACATAGTCTGGGATGTCACAGCCTCAGCAGTCACTGACACGTTCACAACCCCTGAGAAAGATCAACAAACACAGTGTATCTTAACGGGTAGAGCACCAAATATTAAGGCTGAGTCCTCAGCACAGCGGCCCTGCTTGGAGTCCAGACTGGGACCTTTGCTTCATGTCTTCTGCCCTCTGTCTTCCTTGCCTTTCTCGCTGAGTATCATTATATGCCGCCCCCCACCAAAGAAAAAACAATTTCACCAAAATTAATGAGTGCACGCATGTTTTTTTAATACTAGAAAACACACTAAAAATAAGCAATAGACTGCTTTCCCATTGCCAGTAGACCAGAGTTGTGTACACCGCTGTGCAGCAGAGGAGTGTGCTTCTGTGTGTGTGTGTGTGTGTGTGTGTGTGTGTTGTTTTTTTATTGGTGTGTCATGTTCTATGTCACGGACAGGCCAGAAAACAGGTTAGTAAACAGAAGAAAGCAGCATGGAGGCCAGTGAAAACTTTACGGCGGTTACTTAGTTTTTGTATCTCTTCAACAGTCTCTCTTGCAAACTTTATGCAGACTAATTTCGATCAATGTTTGAGCGCTGCTTGGGCGGACGGACTGTATTTTGGAGTGGCCCCATCATTTCGTCTCGCCAGCAAAGGGGCTAAATTTAGCACGTTCACCCAGGTGTTGTGTTCCCATCACTGCCAGTCAGAGCCAGGTCCAATAAATGCCTGTGACTACTGCAGAGTCATGTGACATGTGCTTGAATACCAATTGTAACCTTTCCCATTACATCCAAAAGTTTAATGTTAACAGGTGTTAGTGGGTTTTTTAATGCAGTGGGAAAAAGGCTTTTGATAGATCTCACTGATTTCGTAGAGATGAAAAAGGTTTCCCCACTTTGACAGCCTTCAACTTTTCATATTAGTGTGGATGAAAGCTTGACTCTCACCCAAAGCTGAAGGGGCCATGGTCCAGCTGAGGGTCTTGCGCTCATTGTCGCACAAACAGGATGTGTACTGGTCACCAGAGAGGGGGGTGAGGTTGTAATCTAAGGAGGGGGCTGGAGCCACATTGACCTGTTCAAGAGAGACAACAATATATTTTGAATCTGGAGATGTATAGCAATCACAGACAATTGTCCAGGATGCAGCATGAGATTGGATAACTGACCTTTTGAAGGTTCATCTTGTTAAAATTTTTTGTTTCAATTTTAATTTTTTTAGTTTTCAATTAAAAGCAAAACCTCAAATTATCAAGCAATTTGAAAACTCACCAATATTTCGAAAATGCAAATATTTACATGAACATAGGTAACCCTGTCACTGTGACAGAGACGGCAGGACCAGCAAGAACGTTCACCAGCGATCAATTACAGGCGTCAACAATGATTTAAAAGTGCTTTTTATACGTATTGATTCCACATTAAAAAGGGGAGTGGGTACACTCTGTTACAATCAGTTTAATGAGAAGATGACTTTGTTTTTTAGTTCCACTTACAGCCCAAACAATTAGAGTCTGTTATGCATCTATGTTTGGATTCATTTGGGTCAGAAATATAAAAAAGGAGATCATCAGCATATAAAGACAATTTGTGTTTCTCGGAGAAGAAAGAGCACAAGAGTCTAACTTGGTTACAAATTTTCAGAACAGGTATTATAAAACTATTTTCTGCACAAATATTGGATGAACAGAAAGTATTTTACAGCATTTGGTACATTTTCATTTTCATTACCATGATGCAGTTGGGCAGGTAGTTGAAGACGGTTGCCTTCAGTTCAAAGTGCTCCCCTCGGATGATGGAGTAGGGCAGGCTGAGCTCGAGGAAGAAAGGCTGGAAGACGGTGATCTCTTTACGAGGAGCCAAGCCAAATCCCTCAGAGGACAGACAGAAAGCCTCCGTCTCCCAGGTGGTGATGGTGTCTGGGACAGTTAAGGGCACGTCCTTTGTTCCAGTCTCCCTGGATCAGCAGATACACGCAAACACATTTTGGGAACTTGCAAAAACATACTTACACGATTCAGATATATCAACAATACACAATCATTCAGATCATGACTGTAAAATGATAAAGACTTTTTTCCTTAGCATTACAAATGACATAAAATGACTTTCTGAGCCATTAGGTTCAAGTCTTTGGGTCAAAAATTCACTTTTCACAACTCACTCACCCAACTTCCACCAGGTCCCATATCCAGGTTTCAGGGAAGAAAGTGCGGACTGTCTCTATTGGTGGAGGATCAGGAGAGCCTCCACCTGAACCTCCTGCAGACCCCGCCTCACCATACACTCTGCTTGACATCACTTGTACCCTTGTTCTGGCAACTCCAGGAGCAGGCATAGCGTCATATGCTAAAGAAATACCTGAAAAAAAAAACAGAAATATTTTATCTCAAGAGGATGAAAGCAATGGCACGGTGACCTGTTTTAACGCTGGAAAATCTTCTGCATGTGTCACTTGATAGAGAGAGAAAAAAAAGCTACCATACCTCTGCGGCCCTGGTGGTACTCTCTTCCTTTATACTTGAGGCATGCAGGCACCTGGATAACCAGGTTAGTTGCCATCTTCAGCCCTACATTCTAGATAATCCAACAACACACAGGTATTACGGAAAAGTTGATTATATGTCAAACAACTAATCTTACAAGTAGAAACTCTATGTAGCACATTGATTTTTGTGCAGGAATTACCTGGAGAACTGTAAAAGCATCATCTCTAGCTTCAGGGTGTGGCAAAACGTATCTTCTTGGTCTCACATGCAAGCACTCTACAGGATCTCGAGCTTCATATGGAATATAGGATACTTTTCTGACGGGCAGCAAGTTAAATATCTGAAAAGAAAGGTGTGGTTCAAAACTGTAAACTGACATATATGTTTTTCTATGTACATCTGACAGTTGGGGAACTCTTAGGCCGTAGATAAACCTGTTGTTAACTACGTGTACATGCACGCACGATGCTGCCATGCGTCCCCTGCGTTGGTTTGGCACCTCGGTGGTGTGCATCCTCAAAAATTAACCTGACATGGAAACGAGATGTAGTATAATATCCCAGAAACGGACACTACCATCTTGCGCTGGTGACGTCAGTAGCGATAGTCTGCCCAGTAGAAAGACTGATCAACCACTCCCCTGTCTGCCCAGTAGCAATATCCGCTGTGGGGACACCTGTGGGACCAATCGCAAGCAGCTCTACTGAATGCAAGCGCATGGATTGGCTGTCACAACTGTCAGTCATGGCGGAAAATCCCCTTTTTGTATCATCAATGACTCATTAAAACCGAACTTATAAGAACGATCACTTGAACTAACATCAGGGCGATGAGAACAAACTTCAGTGACAGAAAACAACTTTCAGAAAAATTTATTTGGCGTGCAATTAGAGTTTTTAGTTTGCCCTGTGTCCCATTCATAGAGGGGCGGGCTTTATGACCTATACTGCAGCGAGACACCAGGGGGCGATCCAGGTCCATCTCTTCAATGACATGAACAGCAGCACTGGTGGTATATTTAGTCTGGTTTACAGTTTTACTACTTTCTTTATTATTTTTACAGGTTTATTCATTTTAATTTCTGTTTTTATCCTTAGTTTCCCTCTTTTTTTAACAGTTTGCACATTTTACTAATTACTCATCTACTTATTTATATAGCTATTATGATGTTATTTATTAATCATTTTATCTGTTTCCTTACTTATTTACTTGTTCATCTTTTGTCTAGTAGTCCAGGTATCCTCCCGTAACGCGCGTTGCGTATAGACAAGTATATATACAAAAACGCTCATGGCGCGGCTGGACACGTACGGTTAAACAGCAAGTATATCTCCGGCCTTAGGATTTAGGGTCTACTCTTTTATCTTAAAGCATATAGCGTATATTTGTCAGAACAGTGCCTTTATCTATCAGGCAGATACACCTCACATATGTGATCTTAACTCCTGCAGCATTTTCACAACAACATGCTTAAATCTGGGTAAAAATAACAACAAAATCAGCATTCAACTGCACTGAACAGCTAAACTGGTAGAAGTAGTAAAGATTAACAATGACACCAGGGGACAGCAGCAGAGTGAAAACTGTAACTACTGAGGTACTGATGATGTATGGCATCTTTTTCTGTTTGGTAATAGCAGTTACCTTGTCTGTATCCAGAGTCTTTTCCGGCTCTTTGATGAGGACGCTCTGGTCGACGGCGCTCACACCACACAGGGAGTCTGGCTGAGCCTTCACCTGCAGGGTGATCTCCTCTCCTGGGACAGCTGAGGGCGGAGAAAACTCCAGGGACACCTGACACACACAGAAAAGACACGTCCCATCATCTGGACTTTGGTATGAGAACCTATGATGTTTTCAGCCTGATACGAATGTGAATTTTTGCCTAAAAATGTAATTATGTAATTAAATCAGTGACCTGTAATTGAGCTGACAGCATTATATTGGTGTCCTGAAGTACAGAGTGGGGAAACAGCCTCACACAGACACTTTTTTCACATTTACATTAAAATCTGTCTCATGAGAATTTGCTATGGGGCGCTAAACGTAAAGATTTCATACAATTCACATTGAAGACAGAGAATCACGTAAAGCAACATGTTTTATGTATTTATTAACAATAGGCTATGCTGCCAAAAACCCACTGTCCTAAAGTTTTTTTATTTATAATTTCAGGGATACATAGAGGGATGGAGAATGGCTCTGAGTGGAGCCTGAGTGCAGTTTGCTGCTAGTTTGTCATCATCCCTTTCAAGCTTTAAAATTGTATTTTCTTGTCCAAATTTGGCAAAAGGAGTTTCATATTGTAAGATTTTGGTATAAATCCATGTTTATTTAGAAATGAGCTTTTTCGACATCCTTCTTATTCTGATGACACCACATGCGAGGTACATTTTGATTCTACACTCACATCTGACGAGGACGGATGTGGCCACACATTTTCTCTTCATACTCACCTTGTGACCGAAGCATTTCTCAACGGAGAAGTCGGCGCTGTGGGCGATCACGTTCTCACTGGGGAGGATGGCGTATGCCACAACCTGAAGTTCTGGCGCCATCTCTGGAGTCACTGTCAGCTTGAAGGACACCTCACCCTCATTCACTGAAACAACACAGCAACTGTTATTGATGACGGTCATCATTTACATGCCTTCATAGATCAATAAGTTCGATATTTTCTGGCTACGCTGATTTAAAGACCTTATTCTTCACCTGATTTATCTTGAATCTCAACATCTTGATCTCCTTGTGTGACAATTGCTCCTCTGGATAAGACCTGGGGAAAAGAAAATGAGAACGATAATAAATCATATGTTCCCTTTAAGAGCAGATTACAACGTTATCGGGAAGGGTTAAAGGGTCTTATTAGTATAAATGGAATTAAAAAGTTGAACAATACCAATGATATTCGATGTGGAATACTATTTTTTGTTTTTAAATGCTGAAGTTTCACTGCGTTGCTGGTTCTAATGTGTAAGACTACGGTGAAATTGTAGGAATTGAAAAAGTGGGAAAAACTAGAATGTCACAGAAAAGTGAATTATACTAATTTATGAAAGATGAGCAATCTTTTGTATTAAAAAAATAGAGATAACGTGCTTTTACAGAGCCTGCTTTCAGCATTCACACCCAATAAAAAAGACTATATCTCTGCTTCTGCTGCATAGATTTGATATTTTCTTTCCTAAAACTCGGTCAGGATTCTGCATCGGTTTAATCACACCGGACTGGATATTTAATGCTGCCAAGTATTAATTCTGATGCGCTCACCTCTTAATATTAACACACAATAATACAGTTTTCTTTAGCAGATTTGTTTCTCAGTGTTTCCAGTCCAGTGTACACAACTAACAAGCACTAATGATACTTGATAAAAGTTGCGTACTATTACTCTACATAGTCCAAGCTAAAATATTTAAATGTACCACTGAAAAACAAAAGCTTCTGTGGATCATGTTTTATATCTCCAGTGTCACTGAGTAAATTGCTAAATGGCATTAAGCATTAAAGGCCAGACATCCCTAATCTGAAGTAAAGGTTATTTTAAAAACAACTTCCCTGGAAGACAAACC
>NC_056467.1:2915080-2917666 GCF_008729295.1 Plectropomus leopardus | reverse complement strand
GTCGCTGTCTCCTGTTTTCTCTCATGCCCTTTAATGTTTCCCCCTCCTCTTCCCCTCCTCCTCCCCGAGCGCCCCGGGGCCATTTCCCCGCCTGTGTACCTTTGATCAGAGCAGTTACTTTATAAGCGTACAGCCATATTCTTCTTTGCCGCGCTCGCCTACGTCACAGGCGTAAACAGAAATCTCATAGTATTCGGAGAGTACACCGGAGAAAGTTCAACAAAGCCTTATTCTCTACATATATCTGCGGGGCTCCGTAACAGTCTGCAAAACAAACCCCATTCATGATCAGACCCGGATCCTTGGGGGGTTTGTGGTGTTCAGGTCCCAGAGGAGGAACAAACAGATGATCCTAACAAGAGATCCTTTTTTTATTTTCTGCTGCTGCTTCTTCTTCCTCCCCCTGTGGAACATACAGGCATCAAAGCCAGGCAGGGGGACGAGGACAAGAAGCAGGGAGCCAACCTCTCTGAATAATAAGCCGGTGGTCCTCCGCGCTGATGTCACTGCCACTGATCTCAAGATGAAACTGTGGAGTTTTGCGCTCCCGGTCGGGGCGGCCGGCATTTAAACCGCTGAAGCTCCCCCTTCAACTGGGATCCAAACCCCGGAGGAGTCTCTCAAAAGTGACGACCGGCTTCCAATTATCATGTCAAACACTTCCAGCGCAGAGAGGAGAGCATCAAAGACTAGATACAGTGATTAAAGGATAGATGGGAGTCGAATTTTCGCTAAACACCGCTGCCAATAATAAGCGGGCTTACGGCTTGATTGTTGTCACAGGGTGGAGATAAAACCGGAGTCTGCAAGATCTGCAGCCAGTTACATCAGCTTTGTTAAGTCAAACAATTTGCCGTGCACAAGAAATTATGAGATTAAATATCAATATCCACCCCCAAAAACTGTGAGTCAACAGCAGCTGGTTGGTGCAGTAGTGCACCGCTGTACTGTACATGTGAGACTGTTTAGCCAGAGGAGATTTAGAGAGCACATTAGCCAAAGTAAACAGCAGCACCACGCAAACAGTTACCCAGACGACAAACTGGAGGATGCAGACAGACGCCTGGAGCTCACGGCCAGGTGACGACCTGTGTCCATTATTATGCATGTTTACTATCAGAAAACCCGACTGCACCGACTTTTCCACACGTTTTATGCTCAATCTTAGCATTCAGACTGTCAGTTTAAGCAACAATATAGCAGAAGTTCATCGACTGCATTTTGTGTTTTTCCTTCAGTCAGTTAACCCTTTAAAACCTGGAGTCACATCTGTTTTCTTGTGCTGCGTTCAGATTCCTTTTACAAACTGTTGACCCTTTGAAATTGGTTTGATTTATATCGAGAAAAGTTCAAGCAGCGCGCACATCCGAAAGTGCTAAAAACTAGGTGCTGGACCGAGCAGAAATAGATTTGAAAGAATAAATAAAGTCCGCACACTAGTGCATGCTCCCATGAAAATTTATCAGATTACTTCCGCACGTGTGACGTTTCGGGCGTTAGCTCCTCCTCAGATATGATTTCTTGATTTATTCCGAAAACATGGGGGAAAAAGGCAGCGAGCAAATTGGCAAGAAATGTCCAACAAATTACAACAAAACTTAGTAAAAGGTTACAAGAAATAGACATGAAAATTAGGGGAAATTAAAAAAAAAAAAAAAAAAAAAAAAAGTAAAAATGTCCAGAAAAAATATTCATTATTGCAATTATATGTTTAAATTTATGTTAAAGAATTATAATTATTTCAATTTTTTTTTCATTTTTTTCACCACTAACCATTTATTTCACAATAGAAATAAAGAAATTCACACTGTGAAATTTTCTGTACTTTGAATTTAAATAAGGTGCCAGAGTGATTAAAACACATCAAAATAGAGCTTATTTGTTAAAAAAAGTGCCAGAGGAAGATCGCCCACACCCCTTGACCGAGGTGGACGTCCCCTCTGCGTAGAGAGCTGCTGTGACTGGATTTGCCTCTTGACAAAGATGAGTGTGAACAGCAAACGTCAAAAGGTTGAAAACACGCAATGCATCGCAATGACTTATACATGATAAATATTCTTAATGTTTATAAAGAACATTTATCTCCGCCTGTCACTTTCCAAAAGTGAACCCCGGGTGAAGCAAACTGAGTTTTCCTGCTTCAGAAAAATCTCTGGTATCCGTCATCATTACAAAAACATTTAACGCTTTTCTGCTCCGTGTCGATCTGCTGCACCAGCGGAGCCACAGCGCGACTCGGTGACCTCTTGACCCCTCTCTGCAGCAAGCTCAAACCGTGATGAATCACTCTGGCATTATTACTTCGTTCTGTCAGGTCTTATCATCCAACGATTACATGTATTAGCATATTCGGATAAATGAGGATTCCTTAGCTCAGCTCCTCCGTTTTTATCTCTCTGCAGAAGTTCGATGGAAACAGCCGGTTCTTAGTTATCATCATTACATGTTAAAATGTACCTTTTCTAGTGTTTTCACATTTATTATAAGTGGAAGAATTTTAGATAATGAAATTTTTGATTCTGTGTCTCATAAAATGTGTAAAAATGTAATAATTTTGTAAAATAATTTTTAATATGTAATCTTTTT
>NC_056467.1:2140967-2241709 GCF_008729295.1 Plectropomus leopardus | reverse complement strand
TTTAGCTATTTTTAGGTGCTGTCAAAATTTGACTTTTTTCCAACATACTATACTATTGCCTTGGTGTCCATTGTTTTGACATTCTGAAAAATGATCTTTTTCGCCTTTTTTTTAAAGTTTATTCGCACTTTGTATGCTATTATGCCTCTCTAGAAGCTATTCTATGCCGTTTTTAGCTGTTGATAGGAGTGGCCAAAATTTGACTTTTTTCGACATACTATACTATTGCCTTCTTGTCCATTTTTTTGACATTCTGAAATATGATCTTTTTTGGCTTTTTTTGACGTTTATTCTCATTTTGTATGCTATTACGTGTCTCTAGAAGTCATTTTATGCAGTTTTTAGCATTTTTTTAGGAGCGGCAAAAATTTGACTTTTTTCGACATACTATACTATTGCCTTGGTGTCCATTTTTTCGACATTCTGAAATATGAGGTTTTTGGGCTTTTTGTGACGTTTATTCCCACTTTGTATGCTATTACGCCTCTTTAGAAGCTATTCTATGCCATCTTTAGCTATTTTTAGGTGCTGTCAAAATTTGACTTTTTTCCAACATACTATACTATTGCCTTGGTGTCCATTGTTTTGACATTCTGAAAAATGATCTTTTTCGCCTTTTTTTTAAAGTTTATTCACACTTTGTATGCTATTATGCCTCTCTAGAAGCTATTCTATGCCGTTTTTAGCTGTTGATAGGAGTGGCCAAAATTTGACTTTTTTCGACATACTATACTATTGCCTTCTTGTCCATTTTTTTGACATTCTGAAATATGATCTTTTTTGGCTTTTTTTGACGTTTATTCCCACTTTGCATGCTATTACGTGTCTCTAGAAGGTATTCTTTGTTATTTACAGTTTTTTTTTTGGAGCAGTCAAATTTTGACTTTTTTCAACATAGTTGACCATTGCCTTCTTGTCCATTTTTTACATACAAATTATGAGGTTTTTTTTCTATGACGTGCTTTTCAAGTTATTCTAAGCCGTTATCAGCCATATTTTTGAGCAGCCAAGACCTTTTTTCTTTTTTTTTTTTTTTTTTTATCATTTTTTGGCCTCTTTTCCTACTTTTTATGCTTTTACTCATCTCTGCAGGGTATTGTGTCGTGTCTAGCTGTTTGTAGAAGCTATCAAAATTTGAGTGTTGTAAGACATAATATATCATTGTGTTTTTGGCCATTTTCTTTTACACACTAAATCATGAGGATTTTTACATTGGTGCTGAAGTCCAAAATACAAGGACAAATCACAAAGCACAATCTCAAATCAAAACACACAACCACATTTAACAAAACACAACCCCAAATCAGAAAACACAACAATAAATAAGAAAACAAATATCACATATTTTTTTTAACAAAAAGCAAAACTAAAGTATGGTGAAATCCTTATAAAATAGTATGCCGAAACATCCTATAGCATAGAATGTTACAAAACGGCCAAGAACTATGGTATGTTGAAAAAACAACCAAAAAAATGCAACACTAAAGTATTGTGAAAAATGTCAAAATTTCCCATGTCCCAAAAACAACTGAAAAGTGCACAGAATAGCACGCTGAGACACGCCATAACATAGAATGTTGCAACAATGGAAAAAAAATCCATATTATGGCATGTCAAAACAATGACCAAAAATGCTATACTATAGTATAGCAAAAAATGTCAAAATTGACATGTCCTTAAAACAGCTGATAACCGCACAAAATAGTGTGCCGAGACGCGCCATAGCATACAATGTTGCAAAAACAGCCAAAAACGCCATAATATGGCATGTCATAAAAACAACCTAGAAATGCAATACTATAGTATGGTGAAAAAATGTCAAAATTTTACAGGTCCTAAAAACAGCTGAAAACCACATTAAATAGCATGCATATACACACCATAGAATAGAAGAAACAGCCAAAAACACTATAATATGGCATGTTGGAAAAAATGACCAAAAAGGCAATACTTTATTATAGAGAAAATGCCAAAAGCTGACATGTCCCAAAAGCTGAAAACCTTATAAAATAGCGTGCAGAAAGAAGCCATCGCATAGAATTTCACAAAAAAAGAATTTCACAAAAAATGACAGAAAAGGAAATACTATAGCTGGCAAAAAATGTCAAAATTTGACATGTCACAAACTTAGCAGAAAACCACATTAAATAGCGTGCTTATACTCACCATAGTATTGAATATTTAAAAACAGCCAAAAACATCATAATATGCCATGTCAAAAAAATGACCAAAACAGAATACTATTATGGTGAAAAATGGCAAAATTTTACTTGTTCAAAAAACAGCTGAGAACCTTATGAAATAGCTTGAGAAAGACACAGCATAGCATAAAATTTTGCACAAACGGCTAAAACACCATATGGCATGTCAAAAAAATGACTGAAAAGGCAATGCTTTAGTATGATGAAAAATGTCAAAAGTTGACATGTCCCAAAAACAGCTGAAAACCTTATGAAACAGCTTGCGAAGACACCATAGCATAGAGTCTTCCAAAAACAGCAAAAACACCATAATATGGCATGTCAAAAAAAACTAAAAAAAAAAATGAAAAGGCAATACTATAGTATGATTGAGATTATGATTAAGATTGTCAAAAGTTGACATGCAAAAACTGCTGAAAACAGCATAAAACAGTGTGCCGAAACACGCCATAGCATAGAATGTTGCAAAAATGGCCAAAAACACGTTAATATGGCATGTCGATAAAACGACCAAAAATGCAATACTACAGTATGGAGAAAAATGTCAAAATTTTGTATTTCTCAAAAACAGCTGAAAAGCTCTTAAAATGGTTGCCAAACACACCATAGAGTAGAATGTTGCAAAAACAGCCAAAAACACCATAATATGGCATGTCAGAAAAAAAAAACATAATATACTACAGTATGTCGTAAAAAATGACTCAATATTACCTCCAAACGTCATAGTGGAGTATTTACTCAAAAATGACCCCAAAATGTCAGAGCACAGTATGTGGTGTGGTACTGCAGCAGGTCCTGCAAATGGTCATAAATGCAGCCCAGGAAATAACACTCACCTGTCGCCCTGAAACAAACAGACTTAAGAAAAGTTTCTGTCCTACAGGCGTCGCCTCCCTGAACACTGCACTAAACACACAGCACACTCTCCAAACACACTTTATATCCTTGTGCCATACTCTGTGTGCAGTACTATGTATATGAAGGTACTTTGTACGTATGTGTGACTGATTGAGTGTGTGGATATGCATGTTGATATGTTTTAAAACAACTTTTTTTTCTCTATTATTTTATCTTATACACTTTTTTGTTGTATTGATCTCCGCTCAGCAGTGCAAAAGAATTCTGTTGTATTCATCTCTACAATGACAATAAAAATATTCAGATTCTGATACATACAAGACTATGACAGTTTGGAGTTATTTTTGATGTCATATTATACAAGAATGTTTTGGGGTCATTTTTGACAACATACTTTATACTGTGACATTTTAAGATAAGATAAGATAAGATAAGATAAGATAAGACAGAACTTTATTAATACCGAAGAAAATTCTTGTTCCAGATTGCTCCAAAAATACAGTGCATAAGATAAGTGAAACTAAAATACAAAGTGTCTAATAATAATGTTTAAAAGTAAAAAGTAATAATGCACATGGAGTTTTGAACTGTACGAAAACATAAGTAAAGTACTATTGCACAAAATATACTTCAGTTTTCCTTCCTGCAGGATGAGGGGGAGTTGTACAGTTCAATTGTCACAGGTAGAAAAGACCTCCTGCGGCGTTTTGAGGTCCAACGTGGCGTGCAGGGGTGAGAGATGTTGTGCATTATACCGAGCAGTTTCCTCAGCATCCTCCGCTCTGATATTTCCACTAAAGACTCCAGTTCCACAGAAACAGCTTTCCTGATGAGCTTATTGAGTCTTAAAGATGATGCTGGCCACCACCGAGTGATGGAGCATCTGCAGCGTGGTTCTGCAGACACTGAAGGATTTGAGTCTGAGAAAATGCTGGCGGCTCTGACCTTTCTTCTACACAGCACCTTTTTTAGTCCAGTCCAGATTGATTTCCATATGGACGCCCAGGTAACCACCAAATCCTTCGACTTTGTGGCGTTGAGCTGCAGGTGGTTTAGTCAATGCCACTCCACAAACCTGTCCAGCACTCTTCTGTACTCAGCCTCCTGACTCCTGCTGATGCAGCCCACGATGGCAGAGTCGCCTGAAAACTTCTGCAGGACCGAGAGCTGAATCTGAAGTCTGAGGTGTAGAGTGTGAACAGGGAGGGAGACATAACCGTCCCTTGTGGTCCCCCAGTGCTGCTCACTATGGTGTCTAACACTGCAGCCTCACGTGCTGTGGGCGCCCTGTGAGGTAGCTGTTAATCCAGACCACTAGTGGAGCATCCACCTGCATGTCCAGCATCTTACTGTTGAGGTTTTATGGTGTTAAAAGCACTGCAAAACTCTCACAGTGCTGCCTGCCTCCTCCGGGTGAGTATAAGCCCTGTGCAGCAGAAAGATACGGGCTGGTAAGCGAACTGTTGGGGGTCCAATGATGGCTCGACGACTGCGCCTCAGGACGAGCTTGTCCAGTGACTTCATGACATGTGAGGTCAAAGCCACTGGTCTGTACTCACTGTGTTTTGGGGTGTTTCTTCTTAGGCATGAAGTTTTTCACAGGGCGACCTGTGGCGGAAAAACCAGGGTGAGGATGGCGGATGGGGGATGAAAGGTGGTGGGAAGGGAGGTAGGGGGAGAGGAATGGGCGATGAAGTTTGAGGTGAATAAGCAGGGGGAGGGGAGTCATGAGAGGAGCTTGGGGGGAGGACGGGCATCATCAAACCTGTTTTTTTTTGTGAATGTCAAATTTTGACAAGTCATAAAAATGGCTGAAAGTGACATATCATAGTCTGTAGATATGCATCATAGTATACAATGTGGAAAAAAAGCCATTAAAAAACCCTTTCATAATTTAGCATGTCAAAAAAATGGATAAAAAAGCCATAGTATAGTATGTCGAAAAAATGTCAAATTTTGACATGTCATAAAATTGGTTGAAAACGACTTATTATACCTTATAGAGATGCGTCATATAACACACAGTGGAAAAAAGGAAACAAAGGGCCAAAAACATAATTTAGCATGTCCAAAAAATGACCAAAAACACAATAGTGCACTATGTCAAAAAATGTCAAACTTTGACAAGTTATAAAAATGACTGAAAATGACATATTATACCTTGTAGAGATGCCTGATACTATACAAAGTGGAACTAAAGACCCAAATACACCAAAACTGTCATAATTTAGCATGTCAAAAACTGGCCAAAAAAGGCCTTGGTATAGTATGTTGAAAGATGTCAGATTTTGACATGTAAAAATGGCAGACCACATATTATACCTTGCAGAGACGCGCGATACCACACAAAGTAGAAGTAAAGACCAGAAAAGGGCCAAAAACAAAAAAATAAATGGCTGAAAACAACATATTACAGCTTGCAGTCATGTCATAGTATACAATGTGGGAAAAAAAGGCCAAAAACATCATAATTTAGCATGTTGAAAAAATGGCCAAAAACGCCACACTATACTATGCATTTTTTCATGATTTTGGACGACAAAGTATAGTATGATGTTCTGTCATGATTTTCTACAACATACAATTGTACGGTGTTTTGTCATATTTCACCACAGATTTTAGTATGGTGTTTTGTCATTTTTTGACAAAATACTTAGTATTGTTTCTTTTTTAATGATTTTTGATGAAACACTTTGTGGATTTTTCATGATATTCGATGACATACTACACTGTCGTTTTTTTTTTTTATTTGTGACGACATAATATACTTTTTTTCAAGATTTTTGATGACATGATACAGTATGACCTATTTCCAAAATGTATGATGACATCCTATGGTGTGGTGTTTTTTCATGACATTTAACCACATATTTAAGAATGTCTTTTAATCAGCATTTTTGACAATATACTATAGTATACTGTTTTTTTGTGTGATTTTTTGCCAACATACTGTACTATGAAAATTGTTCATGATTTTTGACAACAGTGTACTTTCACATTTTTTCATGTTTTTTTCTCATGATTTTTTGACGAGATACTATAGTACAGCATTTTTGAAGAAATACTTTACTATGTTTGTTCATGATTTTCTATGTCAGACTCTACCATGACATTTTTTTCATTTTTTTATTAAAAGACATACAAAATTATGCCTTTTTTCAGCAGATTTCTTGGTGTTTGATGCTAGATAATACTAAGATTTTTATCTTGATGTCTGATGACATGCTGTATTAAGAAGTTTTTTTCATGACATATTCAGTTTTTGCTGCAACCTGTGATGACTTAGTGTACTGTGAAGGAGAGAGGTGAGGGGGGACCCAAATGCAGAACACAAACCACACAAACAGGTGAGCCTTTAATGCCTCTAATGTCCAAAAACAACAAACAGAGTACAAAAGACACATGAAGAAAACCTGGACTGAAACCAACCAGATAAGTGAGGACACAGCAGGAACACAGCAGGATACAGCAGGGTGAACAGCAGGGACATGGCAGCACACTGCAACAACAACAACAGACTAACTGACAGAGGACAAAGGAAACACACAGGTATAGATATGCGTGAGGAAGTAAACAAAACAATGACACAGACCTGGGCAGGTGGACGCAGGACCAGCAGGGAAACACAGGCCAGCTGATGAAGCTGTGCTGCAGCCACAGGCGTGAAGCCACCGAGACTGAAACAGAAACAGGTGTGCAGGAAAGACTAACCAGAGGGGACAAACAAGGCAGGGGAAATGACTCAGGGAAACACACAAAGACAGGAAGTAAAACCAGACATGACACAGGAGGAGGGAAAATACAAAATAAAACAGGAAACACAACAAGAGAAATATTTTGGGTGACATACTTTTTATGTGATTTTGTGTAATGATGTTGAGTATGACTTTTTTTATATAATTTTGTATTACATGCTCTCCTATGAAATCTTTTAACATTTTGGAGGACATACTATACTATCGCTTTTTTATATGATTTTGGACAACATATTTTACTCTGATTTTTTAATGCAGCTTTGGAATACATACCAGACCGTTTCTTTTTCATGCCATTTTTGCACGTTATCCTAAACTTGTGCCAACAAATGATGAAAGTCTTGTTTCAATTAAAGTGAAGGACTTTAATTAATTTTGAATTTTAATCTGGGATTCATTACAGAACCATAATGTTCTTTTAAGTTGTGCTCTTGAGTTGGAGAATGCAGGAAAAATAGTTTTCACTCTGTGTTTACTTTATCCTTTGTACTGTTAAATTACACAACACTTTACAGTAAATTAATTTTTCTTTTGATTTCAACACAGTGTAATTAGAAAAGTTTGTGAATTTTAAATTGTTTAATTACCACTTTCAGTTGACTAAATGTCCATCAAACTAAGTCATTAAGAATCAATGTTATCCTAGTAGCTTATGTTTCCCAGCATGCAATGCATTTTGTTAAAAACTGTCCAGAAATCCTTCTTTTCAGTGTCTTTTTATACACGTTTCTCACATGGTCTTCTCTCTGGAAACCAAAAACAAGAAAGACCACTTCCCTGCACCTCACTGTGTAACACACTGGAGTTCTGGGAATCAAACGGAGAAAAAGGACACATTTTAATTTTTGCATATCATCACAGCTATCAGTACATTTAAAACCTTCATACAATAAAAGCCAAAATGACAAAGAAAATAAATCAGAGCAAATTCTTAAGCTGTGAATTCATAGTGGGTACATTAGACATGTCTGAGTTTCTTTACTTAAGAGTAACTTATCAGAAATAAAAGTTCCAGGTTGGATAAATTCAAAACCTTAAATCTTGTTGAAGGTAATGTGCTTGAACTTTTAAGTTTTCTCAACTTGTTTTCTTTTTTAAACTACAAATAAGTATTTCATGATGTTGCTGCCAAACATCTTAGCTATGTTACAAGATTGAGTGAGTAAAAAGCTGGAGAAAATGCTGAAATGCTGACTCAAGGAAGCACATTTGGAGACAGTTTTTGTCATTATTGCACAGTATTAAACAATTACGTGGCTTTTTTTAAAAACATTTCCAAGGTGTGTCTCTGGATCTGTATTTTAATTTGATTGATGTTATTTTAATGTTTTTGTATGTTCTCCCCTCTTATTAACAAGATTAAGATTAAGAAATCTGAGAAACCCTAAAAATGGATCAAAGAGAGTTGATTGTAGTTCATTGTTCATTGTATCTGTCTAAAGACACTTTAACGTTGTTTTCCTAAATGAGGCTGATGAGAGCTGGGAGACTGAACCAAAACAAAAAAAACACAGGCTGTAAAACCGAAACAATGAGCTCAAAGACACCAAAAAGTTGTGCAGAGCAGAGGGAAAGTGCAGAGTCCAGTGATAATTCTCTCTGGGTTCAACACTACAAGTGACCCCTGTCACATTACAAATAGTGGTTTGTTCCATTGTTCACATAAAATATCGATTGGTGCAGCTTTATGTCAGGTTTTATGGCTGGAAACATGACTAAGAGGGTCTGAGAGGAATATTGAACAACACAAGTGACTCAGAGATGGCTTGGTCAGTTTCTGGCTCTAAAAATTAAGTTTCCAGTGTGGCCTCTGTTTAAGAACAAAGAGTTGTCTGTATTTGTGCCTTTCATTAAAAAGACTTGTACGGTAATACATGTCTGTCCAAACTATCCACATGTGACAGGCCCCTCACTTGGGATAGATGCATTTCTAAGAGTTCAGGTGGGTTGATTGTGCACTGTTGAACTGTTGGCCAAGAAAAGGTCATTTACAGAAAAAGTAGGCAGTTTCTCTTTATGCATTAACTCTTTTTATTTTAACTTAAGATATCTGCAGTATGGAGAGGATGGCTCCAGGGGACAGGGCCTTTCTGTCTAAAGATGAGCCCAAGGGCTGGACTGAAGGGGAACTTTTTGTTTTCAAAGAAGGAAGAAGAGTTTTGTGCCTGGAGGTCTTCAGACTGTATTTTTGGAGGGCAGGTAATGTGCACTGCCTCTGAGGCAACAGCCGAGGCAGCTGTCAGTCAGGACGGCTCCAGCAGACGACTAACACAGAGAGACGACCATCTACTTGCTCAATCCACACATTCATCACTCAACAGTAGTATTTGTTTTTTGTATGGTATCCATAATACACCAAAGCTTCCTTGGTATATACAAATAAAATGTTCTCCAGCATTTTAATATTGCATTCCCATAAAAAAGGCAGCCAAAAAGACCAACAGAAAAAATAAAAAATTAAAAAAAGAATGGCACAAATTGAAAAAGCAGAGGCCAGTTATTCCTTACTTTTAGTCCTGGGTATGAGTCAAGCTCGAAAGAGAGCCAGATGGACCAAAGATGAAACATTCTGTTTTAAAAATGCGATATACACGTAATCAATTTGACAGCAGTGAATCATGTTTTGTGAGCAGGATAGAAAGTGTGTTTAGGGTAAGTGGCAACCTCTGGGACTGAAAAATGAAGGCAATGCAAAGTGCCAAACTCTTACTAACTGACTACTTTGTGCGTGTGTGAGGGGCAGGGAGGTACTGTGGATTGAGATGTGGCACGCATGGGTGATTGGGTGTGTCTTAGCTGCCCTCCCAGCCCTTCCCATTTTGAGACTTTTATCACAAGTGGGGGGTTTAGTTACTCTTTAGGTAAAAATAGCAGTTCCACAATTTAAAAATACTCCACTACAAGCACAAGTTTAACATTAAAGACAGTTCTCCCCTAAATCTGGCTTAAACAGTTACATTTAAATTAAATATGTTCATATGTTCAATAATGATTTTTCTAATCATATAATGTACTGTATATACATCTGCAACTAAGACCCCTGAAAGGGTCCATTCTCCCTGATAACTACTTTTACTTCCCTTAGTTAAGGTACACTTTGCTGCTACTACTTTAGTTTTTCTAAAAGGAACAGTTCACCCCCTCCAAATCAAAAATACACATTTCCCCTCTTTTTGGTGTGAGATGCCAAGTGGTGGAGATTTTGGCTGTGGAGATGTCTGCCTTCTTTCCAATATAATGGAAATAAATGGCAGCTGGTGGTTGGTAAAATACTTCCTGCATTAATTTTTTGTGTGTGCTTTGAGCACCACAAGCTGAGTGCCATCTAGTTCCATTATATTGAAGAGAAGGCAGACATCTCCACAGCCGATGTCTCCAACACCCTGCAAAGTGTTTTGATTTCTCTCATAAACACAGGGAGAAGGCAACAAGCAACTTAACACAACATGATCCAAAAATTATCAAGAAATTTGTAAAAAAAAAAAAAAAAAAAAAAGTTGAATTTTTTCTCCCCTGAAAATAAGAAAAAAAAGCAAAAACCACCAAAAAAAACCCCCCTAAAACTGCTAAACAAATTTGTTTTTAAAGTTTGTATTTCCATCTTTTATAATATATTTGTTCCGTAACATAGATACAAAATTAAAGTAATTATAAACAAGTTGTCTGAAACTTTCCCCTTATTTTCTTTGATGATTTTGCCAATCTTCCCTTTTTTTTCAAAACTCATTTTAGGTGATGTTTTTTGTTACATTTCACTAATTTCTTGCAATTTGTGGGACACATCCTGCCAAGATGATCATTGCCTGTTTTTGCAGAAATCAAATAAATTTGCTCAGATTTCAAAGGGTCAGATAGCTGATGACGATTCAAGTTTCAGAGTAAGTACCATTTAAATGTTGAAACAAGTGAAGCTTGAGCTAACTTTGTAATCTATATAGTGCTGTGCATTTTCATCCACAATGCATCATCCAGCATTTTATGATATAATATAATTCAGTTTGTATCAAACATCTAATCTGTAGGAAACTAAAGCTGTAACATAATGGAGTAAAAAGTGCAATATTAGCCTTTAAAATGAGTAAATTAGAACAGTAGTACATTAATATAGGCCTTTACTGAGGATGTGAAGTTATGTTTAAACGTTATTTATGTTAGGTTTAATTAGAATAATAACTCATATTTTCAAACTCATTTTGAAAATGTCATGGTGAGCATTTTGTCAGGTGTCCTGCAGAATATAATTTTGTCATGTACAGCTGGGGGCAGCACCTTATCAGCTGAAAGTTCAGACTGACCGACGGGCTGATGAAGGGTGGGAGAGAGAGAGCGCACGTGTTCGCTGAGGAGTGACTTAGAGTTTGGAGGTGGGGGTCAGGGGTCGTAGATAAACAGTCCTGTCCTGGTCAGGAAGTGCATGTTGCTAAAGCGCCCACACAGAGCCGATAATGGATGAAAATGATCTACCCTAAAAATAGTGCACTCTTTTGTGGGCAGTTTGGACAACGTGGAAGTCGTCTGTGAGCCGTAATATGTAACTTCTACTCATTATTGAAGCTAAACTCGGCTCCGCTGGGCTTGTCGGCCCCTCAGACGGGCCTCTGGTCGCTGAGGAAAGACGATCCACTTTGGAAAACAGCTTTCACAGGGCTCAGAGTGAGACCCGACACAGCTGTGTGTGTGTCAGAGACAGCCACCAGGGGGCAGGAGTGGTTCTGCAGCAGTCATATCAGGTGATGTTTTATTAAAGATACAGTCAGACTGCTGGATCTGTGTCATTTTACTACTGCTGCAGCCCCGTGTTTTGGGTTCAGATGAGTTTAGAAGAGCTCAGATTTTCTTTAAATGAGACAAGCTTACAGGAAAAAAAAAGGACTGTAACTGTGAATCAGCACATTAGTAGGCCGGCATCATACGAGGATTTGAACTGAACTGACCTGCAGAGGCTTGTGTTATGTCACCAGATGTTTGACGGAGAAGAGCTGAGCCGTCAGCATTAAAGAGGAGCTGAGTGTGATGTGATATCATCACTGTGGTGGGATTAAATCAGTCTGGAGTCAGAGCTTGTTAGCTGCCAACACACAGTGTACAAACACATGCACACCATGTACGGATAGAGCACATAATTTAAACAATTCATACAAGTCAAACACATTACAGAGTTCGTCTCTATGCATTTGTGTTAGTAATAATTATTTTGGTCCACTGAAGGCTGACTTGCTTGCATCGTGGCCCCGGGGATGGCAACGTCTGCCTTCTGGTTGGCTGGTCTTCCACTTTGCTCCAGAATTAAATATCTTTACAATAATTGGATGGATTACCATAAATTTCCTACAGATGTTGGAGATCACCTGACTTTTTCTCTCACAACATCATCATGTCAGCATTTCAAATTGTCCAATACTTAGATTTATGACAGAAGTTTAATCTCTGATTACTTTTGAGTCCTAACACCAAAATAAGCATTCTGACAAGGGGAAATCAGTCTTAATCTTCTCAGCTACCCAGTCTGTGTCAACAGTTTCCTCTGTTTATTTGTTTTAAACCCAAGAGCTTGAGAAACAATGCCACAAAGGAATGGGGGAAAAAAAGGGAAATCAACACAATGTAAACTTAAAAACCACTTATCTATGATGCCAAACCAAATATTATAACAACTGTATTGATAAATATAATTTACAACTGATGCAACCTGCCAATGCTTTTAAATACTTCGGTATACATCAGAATAAAATTATAACGTTTTGCATGCTTACGAGAGTAATCATATTTTTAACAAATGCGATGCTTTTTTAATAGGGAACCATGAATGCTGAAATCCTTCTAGTTGATGAAGAAATAACCAAGAAAAACCATTGATAAGTGAGAACTCTGACCTGTTGGTGGCGCTACGTTAAATGTTGAGGGATCAACAAAATCACAAAGGTTCATCTTCTGAGGACCATAAATGTACACAGTTTAACAGCAGCCCAATATTTTTTGAGATATTTTAGACCTGAGTGTTCAACACAGTCAATAAATTCAGCAGGAAATCCAAAATCTGCTGCTGGATGTGTATTTCTTAGAACTGAAGACAAAGCTCGGTGTATTTTTAAGTACCCTCTGCTGACCTGTGGGAGGTTTTTTTAATGCCTGCAGTACACCTGCACAGTACACCTGCACACACACACACACACACACACGCGTGCGTGGAAAGAAACTGTAGGCAAGGGAGCTCCTGGTTGCTTTCTAATGCAGCCAACAGTCAAAGGTCAGAAAGGTCAGACTGCAGGACACACACGCACGCACACACACACGTACACACACACGCACCACAACAACAACAAACCGCTTGTCTAACTCTCCACAGGTCAAGAGGTGGTCAAGAGGTTCCTGACTGTTTCTGATTGGTCGGGGTCAAAGGTCAACAGACTGAAGGCAGACAGTGCGAGGTCAAGAACAGGTGGAAGCCTGTGAGAGAGAAACAAGAACAACAGAGACGAGTCGGAGCAGAGAATAACAAAGCGGAGAGTACTCAGCCTGACAAAGCGTGACGGTCCTCAGAGCGTTGCTTTACCATCATGCTCCACTGAAGGACAATTACCATCACAGTAAAGGAGGATTACACTGGTTTGAACAGGAGCTCAGCCAGGACACGTGCTTTTCCACACTCAGCTGATATGGAGACCCTATGGAGTGGCAGAGCCGGATGAGTTCCTTCTCATTACAAAGCAGACAGTGTAACATAAAGCAGTGATGCTTTGCCACCACACTCATATCTGGCAATTATATCAATTTCTTCTGTGTGTGTGTGTGTGTGTGTGTGTGCTTGTGCAATTGTAACATGTAAAGTCTTAAAATATTCTGCAAAAAACAAGTTTCTTTCTGTACTTAAGTTCATCAGAAATTAGATTTTGCTGAATTTTTATTTCTCTTAAACCTGTGCAAAGTGGCTTGATTTCTTTAAAAGCATGGGAACTTAAGAAAATACCCCAGAATGACCAAAAAGTAGTGAAAAACACAAGGAAATTGCAATTAATTAGCAGCAAGAAAAAAGAAAGACCAAAAAGAAACAATGAAATAATCTGAAAAGTGCTTATTTTTTAATAACTCTGTGGCATAATTTAAACACATAATAGTTTTTTCTGGCTTATTTTTTTCCCATGACATTTTAAGTCCTCTGCGTGGAGGACGGAGCAAAACCGGGTCGTAGCTCCTCAAATCCTTGCTACTTTTTTGATATAATTTTCTATTTTTTCGACTCCATGGCCCCTTCTGCTAAAGCATGACTTTTTTTTTTTATTTTATTTTATTTTTTTTTACGAAAAAGAAGCACTTATCAACATCTGGAAAAGTTGTGTGGAGTTTGGACTGAATGCAGCAGACCGCCAGAGGATCCACAACAATGGCATATGCCGAGCAGCCAGTCAGACCAGAGGGGAGAAAAGAAACCGAAAGATAAGAGAGGAAGGAGAGCCGGCATCAGGGCGAGGCTGACCCGACCGTTCCTCCACCAAACCTTCTTCTGGCTAACGTCCGCTCGCAGGAGAATAAAGTGGATCCGATGCGATTGAGGCTCACTCAGCAACGGGAAATCAGAGACTGCTATGCACACGTCTTCACAAAGACATGGTTAACCCCTAACATCCCCGATCAGGCTGTTGCGCCAGATGGGCGGACCTTGTTCAGAGCTGACAGGACATAAGACTCCGATGCAAACTTATTTATTTGTATGATGCCATCAGCAGCAACACGCCCAAGCAACTGGATGTAATTTTTATCGCAGCTGTTGACTTTAATCAACTCACCCTTCAACTCCAAAGATGTAACAGGATCAAGGAAAATTAAAGTTAACTTAAAACTTAAAAAATGACTTATAAATCTACCTTGTACCTTGTATAATTGTAGTGTTGCAGTGAGGGGCCATTAGTATTGTTGAATATTGGTATTATATGTCTCTGACAGTATCACAGGGTGATGCTTTGGGCTGAGTTCAGACTCTCACTGTCTGCTTGAGGAATCACTGCTCTGACCTTGTCAGACACACAGACAGAAGCAAGAGGCAGCCCCTCAGGGAGCTCTGACTTTGCCTTTTTGCCCTTCAGAAAGATTTAGAAGACTTAAAAGTTTCTAGTGCTTGATGGGTATTGCAACATATCCCTGAAAATGAGCAGAAAGCGAGGCAGACTATGTTTTTTTTAGATGAGAGATTCTATTTAATCTTCTTTATGTCTTAATTTGAGGATAAACTCCCATGAGAGATGTACTGTATATCACCATATATCGAAAGGTAAAAGAGTACATTTTCTTGTCTACAAAATTGTCTACAAAATAGTAATCACTGCTGAGATCTGAGACTCCAGGTCCTAACACCACCCTGCTACACGCCTGCTTCAACAGAAATTGTTTCTTTAGTCCCGTCATTAAAAGGATGATATACATTATTTTCAGAGTTGTGTCAAAACTTACATGGCAGTTTGTAACCACAGTGACGCTGGTACCAGAACATTTTGTGACTACTGAATTCTATTTGGCAAATATTGATATCTCTTAACACTTTTTGTTAACTGAAAAGCTAAAACAGAAACCCCTTGTCCCCCAAGAATTTTTCCTCATCGGCAAACATTTTAAAAGCGATGTCTGCAAGTGTGTTGATAGGTCAGTTATTACGCGTCCTTGTATCATGACTTGGTAAGTCATTAAGATTTCTGAGAACTCCTCCGGTGCACAGAAAACACCTGCATGTGTGTGATGTCTTCTTAATCTTAAAAGTTTATTGGATGACAAGCCAACCTTTACCCCTCCTGGAGTGTGCGCCCTATATAGACAGAGAAATTTGCCGCATGTCAACCCCCAACCCCTTCCACCTTCTGGTCTATCTAAGTGTCCTATCAACAAAAATGCCAAAAAAAAAAAAAAAGAAGAAAGACCATAATGCATATTCGTAGAAGGCTGGATGGGCCAAGTGAGAAACTTTAATGGTAGTGGATGGGTGCCATCTTAAAGTCTAGTACCCCTTTTTCGAAATATATCAATCAGTGTTGTAGTCAAGACAACCTAAACTGAGACCAAGTCATGACCAAGCAGCCTTTTCTCACTCCAACGTTCCATGTCCAACCAGAATTCGCTCGAAAATAATTTGTGACATTGTCATTATACGCCAGTGGACGGCCGGATGGCACCGGTTGCATCTACTGTATATATAATGTGCACAGGGGGCTTCACCTGAGAACACCATTTTTGGGGCACTGATTCGTAGGATGTCATATGAACTCTTGTGTGTGCATTTTCGTACTATGTCATACGAACCATTCAATGAGGATATGTTGAAAGAACATATTTAGTACTTTGACTCAATGTGGTCTTTCAATGATAATGATCATGATGGTTTTTGAAATACAGTAGGAAGACATGCATAAGTAAGAACTGAATACCAAAGCCCCACAAAGTTCTTAAAATTGGGCACTCACTGGGTAATGGGTTGTTATGTTGTTAGCAGCTGTAAGTGCATTAAGGGGCGGAGATAAAGTGGTATGAACAGGGTGAAGCGTAACTATGTTAAGCTTTAAGATCATAAACAAATAGACTATGCAACTCAATATCAGAACAAAGTTGTAATCTTTAATTTTACAATTAATTCTGCAATATTTGCATGCAAATGAACAAAGATGCACGTGCATATACACACACAAACCTTAACACACTCTTTTCCTCCAGCAGACATACACAATCAAATTCATTGTTAACCTTTACCAACAGGTACTTTTCAGTCCACTCCAACATCAGTCCAAGGCACCACAATAATTGCGTGTGGATGGCTACCACTGTCCAGCTGCTGTGGGGCTTTTATTGGATGCACACCCTGGTCTTTCTGGCCAATAGAAGGGATTGGAGGTTCATCTCTCCTAGCAACAAGGCTCATTGGCTGGTTACTGCCACTAGCTAACTGACACCCTGAAGAGAAATCATTTTAAAACTATTCTTTTTGTCAGTGTGGTGGCATCCTACTTTGTCTCTCAGTGTTTTTGCTGCTCTCAAAAGCATGTATGAAAGCTTCAATATGTCAAAGTAAACCAGGAAATTATACATTGAAAAACACATCCCATCCAGCCGTAACTATGTTCCTTTTTTATTGTTATATAAATACCATATCCGTGTCTCATTTTGCTCAGTCACTGAAGATGATGGGTAAACACATTTACCTTTTCAACTCACAGGATTCTGCAGTTTATTGGCACAACTGATTTTTTTATCCTTTCTTTACTGCATGCTGCAGGTAAAGAGGAATATGCCATTATGCAGCAAATTAACCTTTGTTACTCATCTCACTAATGAGGTAATATTTGCACTACATTTCCATAAATAGTAATCTAATAGCAAGATAGCTTTAATATCATGGACCACCCTCTCACCATACAATTATCTTACAAGTAGTAATTATTTCAGAGTAGAGCTGTTACTTAACTATACGTGTTTGAATGTGGAACAAATCAAACATGGATTTGTTGAAACTTCAGAGTTTATAAGTGCAACAGGTGCAGCACGGCTACTGTTGTTCTCTGGGTTCTCACCCCCAACTCACCGAATAGCTCTGTCAGTGCTTTCGGCGCCAAAAGCCACCTTCTGCATC
The DNA here is from genome assembly GCF_008729295.1 of Plectropomus leopardus. NCBI lineage: Eukaryota > Metazoa > Chordata > Actinopteri > Perciformes > Serranidae > Plectropomus > Plectropomus leopardus. The sequence continues at coordinate 2,224,289 of NC_056467.1, read as the reverse complement.
CAACCGTCAGATGAAAACGCATTCGGATAGAACTAGCAGCATGTTACCATACACTGGGCACATCCAAATGCAACGTGCACGGGCGGCGCCACTTACGAACACAGACAGATAGAACCGGTCACAAGCACGCGAAATGCTAAAGGACATCGTCAGGTAATAACGCTGCAGGTAATCACATAATGTAAGGAGCACAAGTGCACTTACAGGTGGATGGGTTCCACAAAAAACTGACACTGATGCAGGAGTGCAGAGTTTGTTTCTCGTGTGGATGTGTGTGTGTGTTTTGGGTTCTTTTCTACACCTTAACCATGTGCCTCTTTTGCCTAAACCCAACCACTGTGACAGTCCGCGCTGTTGTGCACACAGAGGGACCGTGCTGCTTTATTCTACCACATGTGCATTTGTTGACATTACGATAACGGTATCCCGAAACATGAACAGCTGACGCAGAAGAATACTTAAAACATCATAACTAGATGCGAAAAGTCACTGACAGAGCGCCACCATGTGACGAGTTGGGATGAGAACATGTTGGATTGGCTGCTCACATTGTCAATTACAGTGCAGATTCCTGATTGGCCCTGATTGGATTTTAATTTCTGAAAAGCTTTTTGGGCAGCACTGAGTCTTGCACATTCTATTATCTCAAATGACTTGAAAAATAATAATAATAAAATAAAATAAAGACAAGGCTTGTGTTTTAATTAATTTGAAATGATGTGTTTGCACTTTGTTTTACTACTGACTTCATCTCACTATCAGTTTCAATTACTTTTGGAAATTGAGTCTTGAATAATATTTATATCACTGAGCTTGTTGACACACACACGCTCACATTCTCTTCGTCTCCATCTGATTTTCTTCCCTCGACTGGTAAATAAATTAGGGAGAGCTCACCATCTGTCTCTGCTGTGGCTTTATAATTTGACCACCAACCTTTCTGACGCACACCCACAGTGCTCCAAAGTGCACATTGATTTCCACGTTTACAAGTAGACTCAAAAGTATTTAATTACTTTTTTGCCTACTAAGGCTTTTATTTATCATACATATTTATTTTTTTAGAGATCACTGAGATCTGAGTACCTCATTTTGTTCTTCTCATGTATTTGCATGGCTGGAATAACAATAAAAAATCCTTGAATCGTTTCCTCTTTGATAAAACTTATAGTTAGGGCTGGCTCAGACTTGCCCAGAACCAGCCCCTAGTTAGGCTGATATAAACTTATACACATATAGTTATTATTGTTACACAATATTATACACATTATTTATCACAATATAACATATGCTATCACTTTGATATACTGTCCACTAATATGTGATTAGAAATTACTTTTATTAATATTTATATTCTGTCTGTCCTGGAAAGGACGGGGGATCAAAGCCCAGTTCTATTGAGGACCCAGTTTCGCTTTTGTCAAAACCCAAAAATATAAAGTTTGAGCTTATCGATAATGCTTTAGAGTCCCATTTGTCCTATAACATAAAATTACATCTCTAGTCAAATCACATCATTTAAATACAATCAAATTCAAACTTTGTAGCAAGTCCTGTCATTAAAAATGGTAATCCAATGTTGAAAATAAATAAATAAACAAAGCTCCATAAGATTTCATTGTGATGTGTTCAAGGTCGGCTCAGTAATATTATTGTTGGTGAGAAGCTTGAATAATATCAGTCATTTGGGTGACAAATTTGTTTTCCAAACAATATAAGATGGATATTAAAGATGGAAAATGTTTTTTCATTTGGTGCTGCTGATATAATTTTGCTATTGTTTTAATTTTTTACATTTTTTTAACATTTTTTAGATTCTAGACATTTCACCTCACCAATTTTGTTAAAAACGTATTGTCGCCTTGTCTGTCCACCAAATAAAAGAAAAGTATTGAAAGTGGCATCGATAAAGACAAAAAATAATGGCATCAGTATTGATAAAAAATGATCCCCATCCCTAGTCCTGGAAGAGGGATCCCTCCCCAGTTTCTCTTCCTGAGGTTTTCTTTTTTACCCTCTAAAGGTTTTTTTGGCAGGGAGTTCTCCTTGTCCACTGTAAAGGTCAAAGGACAGATGGATGTCGTATGCTATGAAGCCCTCTGAGGCAAATTGTGATTTGTGAGCTTAAGCTTTATGAATAAAATTTAATTGAATTGCTTCCACGATTACATGTGCTGTTTGTATTTTTTTTTTTTTTTTGCTGTTTGTATTTAAAACCTCTTCATTACAGTCCAGTTGTAGCTCCTGTGTATTTGCACTCTCTGCAGACACTGTACTCCTGCCATGTTTAAAAATCCCCATGTAGCACTTTTTAATGATGGCTGATATTCACAGAGGGCTCTTGGCAACTAGACGCATCATTTTTATGTCTTCAGCTTTCAACTTTCCTTCACCTCAGTTGCTTCTGTGTTTGTGTTCATTAATTCATGTATTTTTGGATAAAGCCACCCTTTACATATGTAGAAACATAGATTATTTAATTTTTATTACTGATTTTAGCATCTTGAGCCAAGTGCAATGAAATTTTGTTAAGCTGTGTGCCTGTCTGGTATGCAATCTGAACGACAATAAAGGAATCTTGAATCTATGTTTTTGAATTAACATGTTGGGTTTTTTGTTGTTTTTTCCAACTTCACTCATTTATATTTTGAGTATTTTAGGATTTACAGATTTACAGATGTATGCATTAATAAAATGACTGTTTTCCCTCAGGGCATAAAAGTGACACACACATACATCATTCTCAAACCTGAAAAAAAAGCACATCCGTATCTATTTGCCCTCCAGCTTTGCCCCATGGAAATAAAAACCCTACGACTGCTGTAAACTGTCAACGCAAATACATGTCCATGTCAACACCTGTCTGCTTCTTCACAGGAGTGTATAAAAAGGAGAATGTATTACTCATCACTTAGTGAAACGATGTTCCCCTCGGGCACAGGAAGCTGCCGTTAATATTTCGCTGTCAGCTTTGAATCTACAGTAAACTGATAGAGAATCGGCCAAAGTCAGACATTAATTTAGGTGCTACTTTAGTTACTGTTCATGTTTGTTTCAGTTCTGACCCTGGATTCGTGATAGAGGGTTTTCATCATTTTCTGCATATGTGAGTCATTGGAGACAAAAATCATAACTTTTCCACCATTACGGTGCAATTTAAACATAAATTTAGGCTTACTAATGAACTATTTGTGCATGTTTTTGTTGAAACAAGATTTTTACTGAAAAATTTTAACATTTTTGATTGGCTGTTTTAATTCACATGCAGTAAGGCCATAAGAAATGCTAAAAGGCAACAGAGTAGGGAGAGGAGTTTGATTATTTCATAGATTATTGAACACGTTCACATCCCAAGTCATCACATGTTGCCGCTTTGCTGTGGACTTCCACGTCTACATATCACACTCTGGGTATCCTTCTGCGTCTACTCTTTCCGTTCCACTACCGTGATGTCAACATGAGCACATGGTGGGATTAGGCAACCAACGTCGGGACGTCAATGAATGCATATGCAGGCGTGGATGGTTAGGATTAGGGGAAAGAGGCACGTAGCAAGGTGTGGAATAAAAACCCCATCACACTCAGACCGGAAACAAACACCAGACTCCTGCATGAAAGTCCGAGGTTTGTTGGATCCATTTACCGCCAATTGCGCCCTGCCCTATAGGCTCCTTTACGCTCCTTATTTTACGTTGTCACTGGCAGTGTTTTAACTGCCTCTGTCCTGCCGTGGATCATGCAGACGTGGCAGGTGCAGTCCGGCTATCGGCTGGCGTATAATAACACCACATCTTTCTCTTTTCTCTCTCTCTTTCCTATATATCATTTTGTCATCTACTGTAATTAAATTGTTTTTTACAACATCTATTGCACGTCTGTCTGTCCTGGAAGACAGATCCCTCCTCAGTCGCTCCTCCTGAGATGTCATATCCTGAGGCAAATTGTGATTTGTGAAAATGGGCTTTATATTACAAAAAAAAAGCCTTGACTTGACCTGACTGATGTATGGAAGCTGTTGACTGGTCGCTGAGTCGCTGTAACAACTCATCCAACAAGACTGTAAAAATATGGTTTCTTCTGTTTTTTATCATAACAAAAGCCAAAAATGCTGACCAACAAAGACGTGTTGTGCGACGTGACAACAAAAGCGCGTGCATCTCGCCGCTGAGTCGACGCCTCGGAGAAGAAAGATGTAAAATACGCGTGTCAGTGCAGTTTTCCTTTGACCCCACGGAGGTGTTGCATTACTGCAGGCAAGAGTGGGAGCTGAGTGTGTGTGTGTGTGTGTGTGTGTGTGTGTGTGTGTGTGTGAAGAGACCCCCTGCGGCTTCAACCAATAAAACCCCCCATGATGCTGTCAGAGGGATGGAAGGATGGAGCCATCCGGGGAGGAGTAAAGCCTCCCTTATTGGCAGTGAGGAGTGGAAGACTACTGTAGCTGAAGATATAGATGTTCAGCTCAGACTCCCCAGCTGCTTGTTTGGAGGAGCAGAATATGTTTGATGTGTGTGTGTGTGAGTGTGTGTGTGTGACTGTATGATGTCCTCCTTTAATCTCCGTCAGCACGCTAGGCCTTCCGAGAGAGTCTGGCTGTCAACATGAGCTCATGGTGGTGTCTGACTTAGATTTGCGTGTGTGTGTGTGCGTGTGTGTGTGCATATATTCTCATTTCCATCTGCAGTGTGTGAGAATACACCCCTCCTCATACATCTCCCTATCCTCTCCTCCCCTCTGTTCTCAGAACAAGGCCTGGACATAAAGGACACATTTGTTCTCAACCCTGTGCCATGCTTCTCCGCGCCATTGTTCTGCGAGCCTACTGTTAATATCCGTTGCAAATCTGCTTACTTTCAGATTCCATCAATACGGGCGGGGCGGACAAAGAGGGGACTATATGAGCCGTTCGAGGCCCAGAGAAAGGATGCAAACAGAGGTTGTCAGTGTGTTCCTTGACTCTGGGAGGGCGCTGACAATGGCAGCAGTGTGAGGCAGCGTGGTGATTGATCAGTCTGATGTTGTGCTGCGTGGGATGGATGTCGCAGACAGAATTAAACAAACAAAGGTTCAGAGGAAGTGGCATGATTTAGCCGATGGGATTTAGAAAGGATGAGTATGAGCTGAGTGGATGTGGTGGGTCTACACGTCTTTCCTGTAATCCATAAATTGTTTCACACTGTGCCATGATTAAGGTCAGGGACAAAAAAAACACAAAAAAATAGAATCACCAACAGTATTTTTTCTTCAGTAAATCACCACTAAATTACAATCCGCAGTTTTTTTATTTCTTTTTTTAATCTCTTTTTTCTTTTTAAGACAGAGCTTCTCTGAGTGTAGAAATATTCACATTTTCTGAAGACGAAAATAATGATTCACTGAAGCAAGAAAAGCTATTTCTTAAACGTGAATAATTACAGAAGATTTTTGTTCAAAATGTCAAAAAAGAACTGGTTTTAAAATAGATGTTGGATAAAAGGCAGATATGTGTTTTTCATATGTAAGTATGTCATATGCTGCTCATCCTGGCCTTGTTTAGTCTTGAACCCGTGATAAAGAGGTTTGACTATATTTCCATAAGGAAGAACTGCCATTACAACCATTTTTCTGTTTTTTTTAAAACACGAAACCCAATAATACTGCCCCACTGTGTGATTTAATTTTTATGACCTCACCAAACCGATGGCGTGAATTAAGAACATGGCCAATTTTTGCGAAAAAAAAAGAGAGAAGAAATTTTTGAAAACATCTGGCTTCTGTATTTAATGGGAAAAAGTTAAAATCAGCATTAAGATAATCCTAAAATAAGATAATCCTTTTTTAGTCCCACAATGGAAAAGCATTCAATCCTTTATTAAAACACAGTTATGATGACTGTGTTTCCACTGAGTGAAGTTATACGACTTAGCCTCTGGTGATATCAGCAGCTTTATTTCTATTGCATCCACCGCACTAGCCGTCATTACTTCCGATCCAAGGCCACGTAGCGATGAGTGATGATAGAAAGGCAAGGTGAGAGTTCACGATTTCACAGAGGAATTGCCGATTCAAATCTTTTGATGGATTGAAGAGTTATGTGATGCAATAACACCTTTTGTAGCTCCGGCTGCATCATGCCTGAGGGAGCCGGCTCCTACTGACAAGCACATAACCACGGCATCATGTGACAAAAGCAGCTGCAGTTTTGCAAAATATGGCTATTTTGAATCACCTGAAATACCACCTATTTATTGTGAGAATCTGGCTTGTTTCAATTTGGCGTATTTCATAGTTGCAATTACAATTTGTGCAATTTAAGAGTTAATGGAAACTTGCCTTTTGTCAGCGCTCAGAGCCAAACACACAACCATTGTTGCACGGTGTCTACTCATTGTAGACACATCGTTACCCAAACCAAGACTGAGAGTAACCTGTGTGTGTTTTAAGATAAGATATAATGAAATGTAGTGACACAGTTATCGAAAGATGAACAGCGTAATGCTCCGGCCCTGAGAGGAATCTGAGGAGGATCCCACGTGAAATGTGTCTTGAAATGTACAGAAACAAAACCTTCATCTTTTTTTCAAGCCTGAGATCACAACGCTGTTCATCAACAGCACATCAATCCTCTCTAACCTTCTGTCGGTCCCCCGTTTTTTAACTAACTCTTCCGTGTAGACTTTAGACCGATCAGCTCTCTGTGATGGCCACTGATGGCAGCTCTGTTATACTGACAAATACGTCTTTGTTGACTATGATTTAATTCCTTTATATTTCATAATAGTAATAGCTTTACATGTGTCCTCTCTCATGTGCATATGACACACAGCTTGGCAATGCAGAGCGAGTAGCATTGCAATCTACCTCTTAAAAGGTGGATGAAATGAAAAAAAAACCCGATTTTCTTCCTGGTGCTTACAGGACTTACAGTAAATGCTAATTTTAGACCCTGACTGAGCAGCAAGACCTGACCTGTTTGATCTGTTACTCACCTCCGTCGCTCCTTTAAGAACTTGGAAATATCTTTGATCTTAATCTGTCTTCAAATACTGTAAGTATATGAGGGCCAAATGAGACACTTAACAGTGATAGGTTTGCATATATTTATGTCAGCACTTGATTTGAGATTGATATTTAGATATTCACTTGATCGTTGCCTTCTCAGTAAAAATAGCCTGAAAAGCGTCTTTGAGGTCTGCTGGATCTATACTGCAAACTGGGGTTGCAGCAAAAAAAAAGCAGTCCATCAATGAGATTTTAATGCGGAAAACAACTCCTGAGTTAAGTTTAGCAGGTATTAGTTGAAAAAATATTAGGCTGTGAGTGATACTGATGTGCACGGACTGATGTGCACGGTTCTCATCACCCTGATGTTTGTTCAAGTGTTGGTTTTTATAATAAGTTTGGTTTTAATGAGTCATTCAATTCTACAAAAGGGGATTTTCTGTAATGATTGACAGCTGCGACAGCCAATCGATGTACTAGCATTCAGTGGAGCTGCTCGCGATCAGTTGGATAGGTGTTTTGGTGTTTTCTACTGCGCAGACTCTCTAGGCTCTAGGTACCCTGTCGTCTGCTGTTGACGTCCTGGGATGTTGTATCCAGCACTGGGATGTCAACAAAACTACATTGTTAGGATCAGGCAGCACCCATTTTGTCTCTGCCTGCAACTTTGTGCTCTCACTGCTGACTGTCTTGGCCTGAGATTCTTAACCCGAATGGGAAAAATATCTGTTTTAAAATCCTAATGCCGTCCAATGCTGATCATACGGCTGCAGCAGCTGATCTGTTATCACCTGATGTCTGCGTATCATACCTCTATGCCAGATGCCGTCCAGCTGACCGCTGTTGTGTCATAACGCCACAAACAAAAGGCTCCATCCAGTCATGTTACAAACGTTGTATCATAACGCCGCAATAGGTGGCTTTTGGCGTCAGTATCTTATGCTAAAACCACAGACAAAGCAGTGGTGTTTCACAACTTCAGAAAGAAAAAAGGGTGATCTGTCTGTGCAGGAGACCAGAGAGAGAAAGGCGTTTTAAAGCGTATGTTTGGTTATCTCTCAGTACTTTTGTAGCTTCTGACTGAATCTTTGTGGTTTAGAGTTTAGTCGCGCTCCTGTTTGTACTTTAGATAGCTGCTTTATTTTACTGTTTGATGCTGGATACAGGAGTCTGATGAGTTACTGCTGATGAAACACAATATTTCCTTATTTTGGCTGCTTCACAATAAAAGCTTTTACATAAAAAGATAACGGTGACATTTATTGTGGACGATTTATAAGAAATTGATTTATCACTGATTTGGCAGAACTTTGTTAGCGGCCATCGTCCAGTCACTAAAAGTCAACTAATTCGGCAGGGAGGAAGAGTAGAAACGGCCACAGCGAGACGTTAAATGAGGAGCTGCAAACAGCTCACCTCCAACAGGTAAACCCCCGTAACCTGCCGAATAATGGGAGACTTAAGCTGTGGATCAGTCTGCTGCTTTTAAGTGTCATCACTCAAGACACACCTTCAAGTAACAGAGACGCAAATCGGCGTTTCACTGGGCTGACAAGCCAAACCAAATTAAGCCAAACCGGCCCGTGTGTGTGGAAACAGGGTATAAGTGTTACTGCTTGTTCACGTGAGGATTTTAAGGTGGCAGGCTGCGTCTTGCCTCTCTTGAGTCTGTAGCCTTAAGCAGTGTTGTTAATCACCTAATTTCCTGACATTACCAAATTACTGGTGCAAGTTAAGTTTTCCAGTGGATACTCACATACATAATTTCTAGTTTAGCAGCGTACTGTGAAGTTGTTTATGTAGAATATGTATGAGGTAGGATTAAATAAGTGTGTACTTCCTTCTACTCCTTTTTGAACATGCGAGATTTAAGTTTAAGTGGCCTCAGTATTTGTAATTGTGATTGATGTATAGGTTTTGGATAGGCCTTTATTTATGTATTTATTTTTTGTTTTTGTTCATTGCAATTCCTGTAAGGCTTGTGTGTTTTTTTTGTTGTTGTTGTTGTTTTACATGTTCCAAATAAAGATTCATTCATTAATTTACCTTTCAATATGTACAATACATTTTAGCCTTTAGTTCCAGTTGGCATCCTTTGGGTGCATCCCATTGGTTTCATTCCCACGCGTCAGTGGACATTTGTATAAAGTTGAAACTTCCTCTTTTCCCGTAATTGTCAGCTCTGACTGGCTGATGGCTGATCCACCTGGCTGTGAAGTAAGTCTGCTTTAAACATGATGAAAACATGTCTAATCCAAGCGAATACCTTTTGAGCCTTACCAGAACAGAGTGAGCAGGATATAATTGTAAGCTGGCTTCTTCCCAAAATTTAACAATGTGTCAGCAGCCCCCTGCCATCCCTGCTGAAAAAACCCAGTTTGACCAGTTTTAAATGTAAAGCTGGTTGTCCATCTTTTTTGACCACTTTAAGGTATGTTTTCACACAATTTTTGGTGGTTTAGCTGGTCGTACCAGCTTGTGATGGTGTCTCTAGCTGGTTTGTCCACTGAACTTCCGGTAAAATTCAAATGTCTTTGAGTATGAAGAAATGTGCGTCATGAGGGGGACGTATGAGAAGCAAAGGGCATAAATCAGTTAAGTCTTCTGTCATGTGTTATGCATAAAGATAAAAACTTCACAGGCTAATTATACTAGCATGTCAAGCCACCAAAGACCAGCAAGAACTGGATCATAACTATCAAAGACCAACTAAAACCAGCAAAAAACAACTTAAACCAGCTGCCCGCATAAGCTGCTTTTTAGCTGTTTTTTTTTCAGCAGGGATTATTGCGACAAATTAAAACATTTCCACCTAGCATAGCAGCCTAGCAGATGTCCATTTTACATCAGTTTTGTAACGGGAAAATGTCCTTTCTGAATGTTCAGCTGGCAACCAAGCTGGATAGTTCGTTTGTAGCCTAACTTTAGCTTTTTACTTGTGGTGATTGCATTAAGGCATCAAAAATCCTTAAAAGTGAGGTTGATTTGTGAAGATTTCTGGCTGATCAAAATGTGTAAGTGTCAAACATTTGTTTGCCACAGAGCTTATTTTCTGCAACAATCAAAAATCAAAGGGAAAAATCCCTTAGGCTTTTTGTTTAGGGAACCAGGACAATGCAAACTTTTGCATCGGCCTGCAGAGAAATGTCACCCTTCGGAAACTCGATTGCTTATGGTAGCTGGTGAAAAAAGTGAACCCAAAAGCAGACAAAGAGGCAGCTGGACTGATTTAAACAAAAAGCGAACTTTAAGAATAGCTGATAAAACCCAGAGCTCAAATAATCTAACAAACTGCAGGCAGTGCAACACGGGTAAACATAAAGATAATAACTAAACTAAGAATTAAAAAACCAGAGGCAGGGACAAACGTGTGACAAAGTGAGGGGAAAACAGGGACTTAAATACACAGGGTGTGATCAGACAAAGAGAGGAGGACGAAAACATACAAGGCTAAACAGGTACAGGTGAAACTCATCAGGGCCATCAAAAAAGGAGGGAAAATGCACCATGGGGAGGAAGCGGAAAGGCAAACATGACACACAAGGATACAAACTACAAAATAAAACAGGAAATACAACACAAAACCAACACATGACACCCAAAACATGACAGGATAATGATGATTTACTCAGTGTCCATCAGTGTAGTGAGGTAGACATGATGGGAGTCCAGCGTTCTTGCAGGAGATCATGGTTGGCCCCCTGTTCCAGATTAACCCTTTGAAACCTGAGAAAATGGCTGGATTTCTTTAAAAAACATGGGAAAAGGCAATGAGCAACTTAAATAGAATTGACTCAAAAATTTGCAATAAGGTTACAAAAAAGAAAGAAAAATGTAAAACAAACAAGTAAATGACCTGAAAAAAGTGCTTTAAAATGATTATGAAGTACACATGTATGATAATTGCTGTATTTGTACGATAATTTTGCCCTCGGCCGCCAGCACCAGACGGAGAGGACTGGGAATGTAGGTGGTGGAAAACAGGTATATTTGTAGATATATCAAAAAGTCATTTAAATACTTGATTATAAGAGTTATAAATCAAACCTATTCTTTCTCGTGATCGTGACTGGCGTACGGTCATTTTTCTCAAAATGCGATAATTTTAAGCCTCTCGTTATCAATCTGACAACACTGATTGTCTGTAACTAAGCAACCATATATACATAGAGTAGTGATCGTCTGGTACACATAAGCCCCGTATGCATGAATGGTCAGCTGATATGCGTTTTGGACAGAGATCATTTCTAAAATAATGCAAAAACGCTCATATAGTATGTATAGAGATGATTTTAGTTTTAGAGCACCATTTTCAAATGAAAATGTTTTAGTGTGGATTTGGCCTTACTTTCCACACTGCTACATACAGGCAACTCCACTTCCTGCAGTATCAAACGTTGGATGTAGATCGTGAGGTAATACATCGTCTACTATGGTTGTAATTCTTCAGAGGACTGGGCTGCTCTTTTTTCCCTCTTCAGCGCCGAATATATTTGATTATGTTCATACTCTCTATTTATTTGCCGTACCGGTTCTCTTTTCATCTGACTTTATCCTTTCAGAGGACCCGTGGGGCCACAACATTGCACCCACAATGATTGGCTCTAATAACTACTGCGGCTGATTCAACCTGCAATAGGTGGCAGACTTTCTCTCCAGACACAGACACAGTTTCCATTCTAATTAAATATATTTTAATTCTAATTAGTGACACAGTTCAGTGTTTCTTGGCAAAGCGAGAGACTGACAGAACATGGAGGAGACCCAAGGACGATCTTCGTGCTGCAGACAGAAATGTGCTAATATGCTCGCAGAGGGAAATGAAGAACAGAAGTTACTGCTAAATAGCAGGAATGAATAATAAGTTTGAATTTGCATAACTTCCATTTTCACACAAAAAAACAACAAAGAAAAAACTCAGGGCCTTTAAATGAATGTAGTTTTTATACATACAGTATGAAACATATGAACATTTTCATATAAGATCTTTACAATACACCAACAAAGCTTCTGAAACTCATCTTACTCATCTTATTGGTTTTACTTCATTAAAGTTACTTTATTTTCATTGTACATCATGGGTTTTCAGCTCGAGCTGTGCATCTCCAACAAATATTGTCACTGCCTGCTATCGAGAAATTCCTCCTCACCGTCACATGAAAAGGGAAAAAAGCGTCAACATGGTCCAACGGTGCATTGTGCGAGTTTTAGATCCACACAGGGAGCAAAAATATTCTTCATGTCTTTCCTAATTTGCCCGTTCTAATACAATAGGCCTATTTTTATGTACTTCATGTACTTTAACCGTTTAAATGTAGGCAAATAGGTTTCATTTCTATAAAAAACATGGGAAGAAGACAACAAGCAAAAGAGGAAGAAATGACACAAAAATTAATTTAAAGAAGTTACAAAAACAGAAGGAAATGAGCTGAAAGAAGTGCTGAAAAATGTTGATACTCTGTAACATAATTTTAAATATGTAATTATGATACTTATAAATTTCCCTTGGCTTTTTTCCCTTTTTTCTCTAGATGTTTTTGTTTGTTTTTCTTATAGTTTGTGGAACATTTCTCACCAAGTTGCTCGTCGCATTTTTTTTTTTTTTTGCATTTGAAATAAATCAAATGTTCTCAGGGTTCAGAGGTTAAATGATGATGTCTGCAAGGTGATGTCACTGCAGCTTTTAAAGGGTTAATGCAAACTATTATTCAGTTCTTATTCAGTTCTTATTCAGTTCTTATGAGTAATTATTGGTACGGTTGATATGAGTGTTAATTAAGTGAATTCTTAACCTTAATATAGATAGTAAACTTAGTATAGATGACCAGCGGGGACAAAAAGTCCCCGCTGGTCATCTATATCTGTTCCAAAAAGGTAACATTGTTACCCAAAAACTACAACTACAAAGCAGATACACTGTCATGACTTGTTGTATCTGCAGTAGCAGAGATTTATCGTATTGGATGTTGGATCAACAGATTTAACAGCATATACACTGAAAAAAAGCAATGTATCAAGAATTGAGCCCTGTGGGACTCCACGGGTGATTTTCAACGACATGTCCCTCTTTCTATATAGTTATTACCTAACAATACAGCAGCTTTTTTAATGCACAGTGGGTGAGTTCAGTCGCCTCTTTCTAACATACTGATCACTGTATTGCTGCACCTCTCTGCGAGGTGGCCATCTTAAGTCATATGCTATCTAAGCCTGCCACAGCAAATTAAGTGTGGGGTACTCTCAAAGCCACAGAGTGCCTATTCAACTGTCAGTGGGAAAAGCCAACAGAGGGCTTCCGTCTGTATCCTTTCATCTATATCCTATAAGCCTTAAAACTAATCACATCAACTCAAGCATGATGCGTCTGCGGAGACTCTTCTGAGAAAGTCTGGTGAGAACAAAAGAGGACGAGGATGGGTAGAGTTTCATGTAGAATACGGCTAAAAACTGACATCTACTCTCATTTACTGTCGTGTCAGCAGGAAAAATACAGTAATATTAACCAAGATGGTGTTTTTTTTTTAATGTGATACCTGTAGCCAGTACATTAATGAAACTATTGTTGGTGAAACATCTATTTATGTTGAGACTTTTAAGATTTTTCTATGAGCCATGTTGCTTCACATATTTGTCCAACATCTGTCTATTCGTGACAGTTAAAAGTTTTTTTTGATTTGCCAAGGAGGAACAGTGCTCTCTTCTTCATTTGTGCCAAACAGCATCTGCTCATGTTCGCCTACCTACAGACCTTTATGGGTCCAGTTACGCAAACACATACCTGACAATAAATATTCTTTAATAAAAATGCAACAATCAAAGTTTTTTTTTTCTAAGAGAAAGTTTAACAGTCAGACTTCAAAAGTAAAAAACTCAGCCCATCAGCTTTATGAGGACTGTGTGGGTGCAAAGCTCTAAATCTCGGGGATGTAGGTGATCATAGAGTGCTTCTCTTGCCTCAAAATAACAAATTTGCCTCAAAGGGATTTACAATCTCCACACAATTTTTTTTCACCAAAGCGTGCCTCAAATTTATTTTTTTATACCTGTACCCATACCCAGATATTAAATCATAAATACTTGTGGGTATTACAAATGCTTGTTACGTCTGCATGATACGCCAGCAGGTTTAAACACTGCCAGTAAAAACACAATATCAGGGGCATATAAGGGCCCTATGGGGATATATGGATCCAGCAAACCCTGAATTTTCAGTGTCTTCCTGTCTGAATGTGATAGGCTTTTTTTGCTACACCTCATGTGCCTCTTTTTTCAAAACTTAATCATTTGTGCCCTTGTTGCTTAATCCTAACCATTCGTGTCAGTGTTTAATGTTTAATGGTAGCGCAACACTTGTAGTTGAGTTAGGTTTTAGTTATCATGTTGAGTTATTATGGGAATTTGTTGATATTTTGTTGTGTGTATATACATCTATATTGTCACTTTAAATTAGTAGATATATTTGCCTTTGCAGTAAATTAAAGCTGCTCTTCAATGTTGTTGACAGTGATTTTTTTTCAGTTCAGGCACAATTTAAGTACCAGTAACATTTTAATAGTATGGTTTTAGTACTGGTATTATAAAAATTGTATATCCCTAGATTTGGCAGGTAACTTGTTGGGCACCTGTCGGTACTTGCCTCAGTGTGGATCTTTATACTCTATAAAACCCCCAAGATTATTGCTGTTTGATTTGTAACCAAAGAACGGTTCCAACTTCTTGTTTCAGGTAGCCAAATCCCTTTGATCTGTTAGACAGTTTCCCTCCAAATGTACAGTGTTCACAATGGTAAAAACAGGTGATGGGCATGTTTATTAAATATTCTGTCCAAAATGATGACGTTGAGATAAACCAGAGTAAAATGTTGCATGTAGCAGCTCTAAATTTCTTGTCTTTTTGTAACGTACTATAAAGTTCTCAATAGTGTTAATGAGTTAACTTTTCCTGCTGATACAAAACTACATAAACTGTGTTCTGGTGGGTTCCTGTTTCACTGCATCCCTGTGCATGTGTTGGCTTATGTGCATGCCTTTGTGCGTGTGCAGAAATGTGCATGGCGTGTTGGTGTGTGTGTTCGCGTCTGCCTGTCTGACCGTGTTGTGTTCCAGTAATGACATCGGAAGCTGGCAGGTCTTCATGTCTCCCAGGCTGCATTCAGAGGGACTAGGCAGCCTCCCCAGACTGGGCTGTCGGGGAAAAATGGACTGAGCCAGTGAATCGGCAAACAGTAGAGCAGAAAAAGGCTGGAAAATGGGGGTGCGGAGAGATAAGGGAGGAGAGAGAGTGATGGTGAGGGGATGGAGGAAGGGGGGAAACAGAGACGAGCACAAGTAGAAAATGACAAGTGAGGGGGAAAGGGGAGGCATCGGGGCAAAAGTAGTACCAAGGTTGGAGGCGGACAAATTGAGGACAAATTATGGTTTGGATGGGGACAAAATTTTGTGGCATGAGGGATGAGAGAGCCCGAGGATGGGTGAGAAAGTGGAAGACAAGTGAATGGAGGCTGAGGAGTGATGGGGAAGATAGAAGAAGCCCAGAGGATATAGAGGCGGGGAGCAGAATAGGTTTGGCTGACATTCAGGCATGTGGAGGGCCAGGGGGGTGACAGGGGAGCATTGTAAATGAAGCAAAGGGGAGACAGAGAAGCGGGGGGACAGAGGGGAGAGTTTGGGTGAGAGCGAAGGGGGTGGGCCGGCAGTAGATTTGGCTGGTATGAGTGGGAGATGATGGGGATCTTGCCCAGATCAGCTAAACAGTCTGTTATGTTTTCATTAACCACAGGAGATTGTCAGCAAGGCGGGGCAGCGGGCGCGCAGAGTGTCTAAAATTAAATGGATGAGGGTTCATCACTGGGGAGAACTTCCCTCATTACACAGACAGCAGACACAATCTATTGTTCTGAGGCGGCAGTGGCAGGTCACACTACCCCGCACAGCACCCACAACATACTTCACCAAAAACAAAAGAATAAACGTGCCTACTGAGAATTATCAGATTTAGGGCCCGTTGGCAACTACAAATATATCAAGAGAGAATGAAAACTGCTTTAATTTTTTTCAATTCACATGCATAGAGTTGCTTATGCTATTAATTGTGATAGTAAGAAGTTTTAAAGCCCGCATTGCTGAAGTGCAGGCCCTGCAAGAACTTTTTGGTTCTAAAAACGTGCACACTAGTTCAAGGTTATGTTTGGCAAAAAAAAGCACATGCTGACACTAATGGTTAGGCAGAGAGAGGTGGTAAAGTGTAGAAAAGAAACACATTTAGGCGGAAAGCAAACACCGGACTCCTGCATGAAAGTCCGGGGTTTGTTGGATGCATCCACCACCCCTCGCGCTCCTTATATTACCAGCAGTCACGACCGGTTCTGTCCAACCACGTTCTCACCAGTCTGTCCACAACACAAAAGGTGGCTTTTTGGCATTGTGATCTTACTCCAGAAGCACTGTCAAAAAACGACTTCATTATGAGAACAAGCTGGTTATTCTAGATTTTGCAGAATTGTCCTTTTTTGAAGTTCTTGTCTGGTGGTAAGCTTAGAAAAAAACCCCAGAAAAACTGGATTAAAATATTTTTGTCAGATGTTAAATAGCAAAACTGAAATGGTCTTGCCCACTGTCTTATATGTCACTAGTAGCTTTACAGTTATATTGTATGTCACTATAAAATCTACATTTACTCATTTGTTTGGACATTTGGAGGCGGTGAACTGAGCAGGTAGCGTGACTTCATCAGAGCTTTTCTTTTACTGGAAACTAAAGCTGCATGCTATGGCTGGAAATGGAAAACCAAAAAGAGTTCAGTTATTGGCTGAAACACTAAAGGACTGTTTGCATGACAACAATTCTCATATGACACGCTAAACTTTTGCTGCAGTTTGGCCTTTTGTTCACATGAAACAGCGTTTTGGGATCCTGAAAACACAAACTTTTGAAACCTGGTTCCAGAGTGTAGTTTTTTGAAAACGCTACTGGTAAAGTGTGAGAAGGGTGACATCACCGCCACACTTCGTGCACGTGCATTACGTTTCAGACAGATTGCCACCCCGGTTCTCGGGCGTACATTCGCCATCGTCTTCTTGTTTGTTTATACTCACCGCTCTGTAGAAGAGCGCCTTAATGAGCAGACACGTGTTCTTCTATGGTGTGTCATTACAAAGTAACACTGCCGACTACTGGCCTGGCATGCATACTACAGAGTTTTTGTGGATACGTGTACACGAGGATCGTTTTCACAGTGTAATCATATAAAAGCCAATTGTTTTAAAAATACGAAGGAATGATTTCTGTATTTAGTGGGACCGTTCTCGTCTTAACGTGGCCCAAAACACCCAGTGACGCCAAAATGTGCTGCAGAGTGTTGCTCTGCAGTTCTATAAGTGTAAATACAAACGATGTCTTTCACATTACAAATTGTGATCTGATCCATCGTTAATACAAAAAAATGAATGAGTGGAACTTTAAAGAAATCTGTGAAACTGAGACAGTAAATGTTCAGACCGAATAATAAATTAGTTTGAATGTATTAACTTTTCCTTACTGTTTTTTTTTGAGCGAGCATACAGTAGTTTGAGACAAAGAGTCAATAATGTAACCATACTGAGCAGAGGGCGGGAGAGGAGCAACAGGATAAAAAGAGCTGAGGATGGGAGAGAAAGAGAGAGGAGGAGTGCAATATCAAGGGACAGAGAGGGTTGGGAGGAGAGGGGGGTGGAGTGGTTGGGGGATGGTGAGGTTAGTGCAGTGGAGTCAAGCTGCCGTCTGGCCTAATGTACCCGCAATGTGATTGGCTCGGATAGCTGGCCTGCATACCTGATACCGGGCTCTGCTCTAATCGTCCTTTTCCTGTAGCTGGGCTCGGACAACGCTCCTTTCTCCTTTTATCTCGCCCTGCTCCGCTCCCAGCTCAGATCAGGTTGCTAAAAGAAAACTGCCGCCCACCACCAACTCTCCATTACTTTGCCCCCTCGCAGGCCCTCTCTCTCTCTCTCTCTGCAGCAGCCCTCCCCTTCCTCCTCTGACTGTCACCCTCTCTGTCTCTGTTGCGATGGCAGGAACCTGTTTCTTCTCTATTCAGTAAAAATCCTCCTCTACTTCAGCACAGGAAGCTGACACAAGATGGCTGCCAAAGGATACCAAGACGGAGAGCGGAGGCCCACTTGTAGCTCGGCCATCAGTTTAGCACTGTGTTGTTAGAGAGGACATGATTAATGTAATGTTTATTTAGACAGCAGCAGTGCAGAATAAAATATTAACCTTAAATAAAACAAGGAGAGATGCTTTGTACCAGGTTCAGCAAAGCTGCTACTTTACGCCTGCAGTTCCTGAGCAGGAAGATACAAAACATCAGTTCAGAAATTAACATTATTATCCCCATTTCTCACCCTAACTGATCATTAAAAAATGTAATTGTAGCTTAAAATTATCAGGGCACAGTCCCCTTCCCACCCCAACATTCACAAATATGTGCAAATAAAAATTAGATATGTTACCGTGAACACAAAACACTTATAGTGTTATAGTAGTCTTGAGAGTTTGAATTTAGAAAACCTGTTGATAGCTGATAACTTTGTTTATCTCATTGTTTAACTAAATGTTTTTATTATTGTTTTATAACTAGAAGCTTTAACCAACCTTCTGTCCAGCTGTAGCAGAATTTGTAAAGCTAGAAATCTCCAAAAAAACACATTGGGTGCTACCTTCCCACCATCAATCAGCACCCTGCTAAAAAAAACAGCTAAAAATCGGCTTGTGCTGGTAGCTGGTCTTAGTTGGTTTTAACTGGTTTTAGCTGGTCTTAGATGGGCCTGACCCAGTTCTTGCTGGTCTTTAATGGTTTGACATGCTGGTGTGAACAGCCTGTCAGGCTGCGCACATTTATCTTCACGCATATCCCATGACAGTAGACTTAGTAGACAAATTTTTGAACTTTTTATGCATTTAAGATGTCAATCTGCAACCTTTGTTATAAAATAACGTTATCAATGTGAGTATATTCGCCTGGCATGCTTATGCTTATATTTAAAAGTGTCTGCCGGCTACAGCTCATGGATGCATATACTAAAATGTGCAACTATTAAAAGTAAATGACAGCTACTAGGAACATAATAATGAAATATTGGCGGGTTTCCATTAGAGATTTGTGCAAAAAAATTAAGCAATATTTTTAAAAATGTTGATAAAACACAATTGCCAGATGACGGCGTTTCCTCTGAGTGATGTTCTGCGACTTCTCCTCTGGTGGTAACACTCCAGTAACCATGGCAATGGATGTTCAAAACATTCAACGTTTTATTTCTATTGCAGCCACCGCACCAGCCGTCATTATTTCCAATCGAAGGTGACGTTGCCGTGTTATGCGAGTGATAATTGAAAGGCAGCCCTTTTATATGTGAGAGCAGCCACATATGAGGAATTTCTGGGAGCCGTTAGTCCACGATTTCAAAGAGGAATTGTGGATTCAAAACTTCCCGATGGTTCGCTCAACTTTTGAAGAGTTATGTGATGCAATATCACCAAGCACATAGCCACAGCATCATGTGACCCAGAGAAGCGAAAAAAGTATTTCCATTGCAGTTTTGCAAAATATGGCTGTTTTAGAATCACCTGAAATACCTCCTCATGTGAGCGTTAAAGTTTTTTCAAAATTGTCGTGTCTCCATTTGGCATATTTTATATTCACAGTTTCAATTTGTGCATTTGAGGGTTAATGGAAACCTGCCCACTGTTTCCATGCTTTCCATCATCTCTGCTGCCCTTAAAACTCAGCAACTCGGGTATCATCGAAACTTCCCAATTTCCCCCTAATAACAACTTTGGAGGACCATTCATGCTCGTAACTCGTAAATACGATATTTCCGCGGAGCTGGAAGGCAGCAGTAGGCTAGGTGTTAGATCTAATGATCAGAGCTGTAGTTTGCCTGTAAAGGACAGTTCCCTGCATTTGGTATGCTGTCCTATCCTGTCTCATCTAGTGTTGTCCCGCATTGTCCTGTCCTGTCCGGCCTCCTCCTGTGTTAAAGCAGAGCAGAGACAGAGCGTTGCAGGGGCCAGGTGTTGCTGTGTGTGGATTCTCAGTGTCACTGTGCACAGTGGGAGGACAAAGACAGTATTGAGGAGGCAGGCATGGAGCAGGGAGCAGCACAGGATACTCTTACAGACCGACCAGTGTTTGTGCCAAGTCCTCCCTTCATACACACAACAGACACTGTGTTCAGTTTCTCCCCACTCCCAGCTTTGTCCTGTCTGGCTCTTTCTCTCCCTCCCAGTCCCTCTACCTCCTCGCCTCCTTTTTTTGTGTGTGTTTAGAGCAGGTTGGCTTGCATTGGAGTCGGCATCTAGAGTGCAGATGAGAGGCCCAGATAGCAGAGGGTCTAAGAACAGACTTTGAGACTGTTCTTTCAACATCCAGGACACAAAGAGGTGAAATGAACTTGAAAGAAACTCGGCCGAGTTGCTCTTCAAACTGCATGTCAAAGGTCAACATGAGAGGTCAAGGAATATAACTGAAAATTAGGGTTTTTTAGGTATTTTTTAGCATGACTTCTTTCTCTCATTATGGACTCAAGAGGTCATATTTGCGTTGCTTTTTTTGGAAAACAGGTTTCCGTTTAGACATCCATGAAAAAGATCAGATCTTGTTACGTACTGCGCTGTATGAGAAAGTATCAGATCTGAGCTGATAGCACGAGGGCGGCCGCACACACCTGAATACGAGACATGCTAAAGAAAGGAAATTATAATACAACTGAAAAAGGACATTTGAACAAAGGCTTTGCAAGTGTGAGGAAGCCCTTTGCTGTCATGGTTACAGACTCCTCAGAGGCTCTGGCACTTTGCCATGACAAACTTAATTGGTTCAATTAGCCTGATAATCAGGCTGAATGGCCATTTCTTTACCATTCAGTCATAACCATCACTCAGGCTGACAGTGCCCTCTTTTTGTTTTTCTCTCTTCTTTCTCCATCACGTCTCCTCACTAATAAAGGACACGGTCTCCCCAATGTCACTGTCACCATAGCGGGCATAAAGTACAGGTTGTTTGCACATGGCATCACGTCAAAGCCAAGACCTGCAGATGGGGGACAGGAAGCGATTTCTGATTAGGAGCTCAAACAACATGAAACATTTCTTTTTAAATAAAAGCAATCACACTGATGAGACTCACGTAAAATCACACATCAGTTCCATAGATCAATAAAAAACACGTGTGCAAAGCTACATTAAACTACTAGTGAGTATTTTGTTTGTTTTTGTTTAAAAAGGTTGTTGCGGCGGGAATAAAGAGACTTTTTTGGACAGAGGTACACCATCCATCCATCCATCCATCCATCCATCCATCCATCCATCCATCGATTCATTCATGTTAAATATGAAATCTTCCATTTAAATGGTATATGTTAAATCTAAATGTTAAATCTTAAATCTAATGTTATATGCTAAATCTAAATGTTAAATGTTAAATTTAAATGTTATATGTTAATGTTAAATCTTATATATAATAAATGTTATATGTTGAATCTAAATGTTAAATGTTAAATTTAAATGTTATATGCTAAATCTAAATGCTATATGTGAATCTAAATGTTAAATCTTATATATAATAAATGTTATATGTTGAATTCTTATATATAAATGTTATATATATATATATAATGAATTAAAATAATACTTGACATTTGAATATACTTTTTTTTTTAAAGTAGCAAAGATGGATTTTTTTCACAGTTTGCAGCTCAGTTTGAGGTACTCATAATCGTCCATGACAAAGCCTGATAACATCGCAGACTTCAGTCCCACCTACAATCGCTCTGATTGGCTCAGTTGTTTTCTCCAATCTGGGACGAGCTGCCGACAAGGGCGACACCAGACCTCTGAGTCGCAGGAGCGAATTTAAAAAGTGGGCGGGTGATTCAGCGGTCTGGAATGAGGCCACGGTTACATTTCAAATAAAGCATTTGCGGGGTGAAATGAAACCCCTCTGCGTCGCTCTGCGCCGGCCACTTGAGCTCTGCTTCATGAGCGACCACTCAACCTGTTGAGCGAGTCGGGTTCAAACGATGACAGTTAGGCGGCGGCATAATGCAGCGGTAGACACCTGCCCTGACAATGCTGCACCACGCATACAAATAAATGATGGGTCTGTCTGATAGCAGGCTCTGAACTCGTGTAGATGTGAGGACTCTGTGTGTGTGTGTGTGTCGTGTCTTCCTCTGTCTCTGAGGGGTGTGACCTGGCTTTTGGATGAAAACAGAGAAAGATGACACTGATGTGATAATGAGAACCTCACCCTGTGGCTCCTGGAGAAGAGAAAAAAAACAAAAAAAACATCTCGGCCTTTGCAAACTTGCAGCGTCATCAGAAAAAAGACGCGGTGCACAACGTCTGCTCACTCTGTATCTGTAGATGAAGCATTTAAGTAGCCTGCTGAGTTCTGCCAGGCTCCGTCTGTGACACCTGCGCGTCTCACACACTGTCCCGTCCCTGTTTATTCTCCCACTCACTTCAGGGTTTGTTTTTCTTTTAAATATCAGTCTTAAAGCAAGTGAACAGGAACCCTTCAGACACATAAGGATGCTCTGGGGTTCAAGCATGATTATACTGGCAGTGTAATGCTATATATATATGTATATATATATATGTATATAGCTGTCAAAATAATGGGTTAATTTCTATTATTTAATCACAGAATTTTTAAAAACGCATTGAACGCGTCCCATGGTGCGTCGTTGAAGGCCACAGTGGCTTTGTGGCATTAATTTTTATACCATCAGAGTACTTCAAACATGAAATATCACCTAAACGTAAAGCATTTAGCGGCAAACCCGGAGGTCCGAGGTCGCACAGCCTCTGATGCACCAGCAGCCAGCCTCGACAAACCACACCCCACCAGGCGTTCGGACGCAAACCGAAGGTCAAAAGTGATAGAGGACAGAAGGTTGTCAGAGGATTTACAGATAGCATCCTCTGACACAGCTTACAAGCTGCCATTGAGAAGCACAATATTGTCCAAAATCCAGCAGCTTTACGGCAGCGGAAAGACGGGGGGGCCAAATATATTTTACTGACTGAGGATCACTGGACTTCAGTTAGCAATCACAGTTACCTCTGTGTCACTGCACGTCATCGACGTTGAGTGGAAAAACACAATAACAGAGAATAATTAGATTTACGCTGCTTTGACAAACTGTAAAAGTTTCACCTTGAAGCCACCAAAACATCGGAGAAGGCGTGTTCATGCAGCAGCAGGTGAGAGCAAAGAACAACGTCTGCAAAGCTGCGTTATGAAGCGATAAAATCCAAATCTGCGTAAAGCTCTTTACGGCAGAGGTTGGCAGAGCAGCGGGACGTCCTGGGTGGCACAGAGGCACGTCACCTGTATCTGTCTTTTGTCCTGTTTTGGATTCCCATTTGTTTAAATAAAAAAGTGGACAGAGGAAGACAGTGAGTGTGCACTTATGTACACACGCATGAAGTCAATAGTGTGAGTTACAGTATCTATATGCACGGTTCCACTCTGAATGAATAGATATCGCTTGCAGCAAATATCACAGACAATGAGTTTTGGTGAATAAAGCCGGATTTGGGTGGAAGTGAGCGAGGCGAGACAGACAGGGTGTGGAATGATGTTGTGTGTGTGTGCGTGCATGCACAAATTTAGATGGGTGTGTTGCAGCGTGCATACGTTCATCTGCATTTGTGTCTGTGGTCCATGCACGTACACGAGTGTGGTGTCAGTGTGTGTGTGTGTCTAAGATAATTAACCGTCCAGAGAAGCGTGTCATTCCTCTATTGTGTGTCAGAGCGGACCGCAGGGGTCCTGAGGAGGAGCGGAAATGCTGATTTAGTCTCACATTAGTCCATGGGCTCCTCTTTTTTCTTCGCTTTTCCTTTTGATTAGACCAGCATCCTCCTCGGTGGGATGGTGGGTAGCTCCGTTTAGAAATCCCAAAATGTTACCTTCCCACCACCTGCCTGTCAGGCACCTACACACACACACAAACACACACATATACAATCAACCTCAACCTGCTATATCCACCACCCATTAACTCTACCGCCAGCAGACCGCTGGCCGCAGCCCGATGCTCGGTGGCCTTTTCCAGAGGAATTCTTAGGGTGGGTTTTTTTCTTGTAGATATTCCACGCCGCTCTGCGCCCTCAGATTTCACGCTGCAACATTAACACGAGCTGACACACTGGATTAAAGGCAGACAGCTGGAATGCCCGGGCCCTTTGTGCAGCGTGGACCTCAGCCAAGAGCCTTCGCTCTGAGGCCAAGAGAGACCTGGGAAAGAGAGCCCTCCTTGGAAATAAACACAAGATTGGCCAAGAGGGTGGAATGTACCTGACGGAGTAAATCCTTCACTGGCCTGGCCTGGTCCGGGCCTGGGTTGTTTGAGTTCAGACAGGTGAACTCGAGAGAGGTCTCTGAGTTATGCTAGAGGGCAAGAAGAAGAAGAGGAGGCAAGTCCGAACTGTGGAGGAAACAAGGCGGCTTCAAACATTTATTTAGGATGCGTCCGAAATCCACTACAGCAGAACCAAACTGTTGTTTATCAGCTGATGCAAATCAGGACGGCGAGCAAAGCTTCATTATTGAAAAGTGTTCAGAAATCAGGAAGTTCAAATTAAGATGCAAAATATTTTTCATGCCCCTCTGAATCTTTTTTTTCCAGAGGATAAATATGATTTTTGTATTGTTTTGCCCCTTTAACACCTGATTTAATATCTTTTTTTGTGATGCATTCAGACATGTTTCACCAGCAATAAACCTCTGAGAAATTTGGTTTGATTTCTTCCAAAAACTCCAGCGCATTCTCATCTCAAGTCGTCACATATTGCCACTTTGCAGTGAACTTCCCTGTCTGCATATGATGCTCTAAATATCCCTCTGCGTCTGCTGTTGGCGTTCCAGGATGGCACGACCGTGATGTCAACAAATGCACATGGTGGGTTGATGCTGCACGTGGTTATGTTTAGGCAACACAAGCACATGGCAACCAATGCAAGCACCAACAAACGCACATGCTGGCACTGATGGTTATGTTTAGGCAAAAGGGCACATGGTAAAGTGTAAAAAAAACCAAAAAAACACCACATTCAGATAGAAAGTGAACACTGGACTCCTGCATAAAAGTCCAGGATTTGTTTTGTTGCTACTTATATTACAGCATTACTGGCAGCAACCTGACAAAAGCAAAAGTGACAGGTTCAATTCAGCCGCATTATCGACTGATGCTGAACATCCACGTACCAACCTGCCGCAGCAGGTGCAATCCAGCTGCCCGCTGGCGAATATTTCCCAATATAATTCATTGTAAAAGTGCAAAAGTCAATGTAATACAATAGAAATCTGACAATATAAGAAACTCTTTACAATAAACATAAAAAATGAGTAGATACAAATCAAATAAATCTAGAAAAAATAAGACTATATGGTAAAAAAACAAAACAAATTGTCAATGTCATATAATACAAATATGAAAACAAAAATAATTTCACAAAATAAGTGCATTAACAAACTAAAATGAATCCAAATAATAATGAATATAGCAACAAAATCTGTTTAAAATGTATGATAGAAAAAAGTCAATTTAATATAATAGAATTGACTACTTACAATATAATTAAAATACTATTCAAACATACATATAAAAACATCCGTATAAAATAAAAGAAGTGGGTGTTGCCAAGCTTTTAGTCAAGCAATTTGATCACAAAAATCATTTGTGCATTTAAAATGCCTGTTAAAGGGTTAATGAGATCAAATGTAAAGACCTTGGATAATGATGCAAAACATTTCCATGTTCCTCAGCGTCTAACAGCCTTTAAAAACCTCAAAATAACGACTCGAACGACAGCAGCCCCTTCCCCAACATCTGACTACTTAAGCACAGTCTTTAATCCGGCCTGCAAATGAGATTCACCCAAATGGGTGTTTAAAGTGAGAAATAAGAGAGAGAGCCAGAGAGAGCGACACCGGCTTGTTGAGGGTCTCCATGGTAACAGAGCAGTCTAGTCACGCCTCATTACGGCGAGCCGAGTGTTTGTATTGGCCGTCCAGTTCCGGAATGTATTCTCTCCATGCTAATAGCCTTCAGATGCCATCGGCTCATTGCGCTCAGCAATGTCACCCAACTCGCCCAGACACACACACACACACACACACACACACACACACACACATGCATGGACACAAACACACAGGGGCGGGGAGAACAGAGAACTGGCAGTTTTATGGCTTCAAATATTTCCCCCCGGAGATCTGTCTAAATAGATAACATAATCATTCCTAAAGTACTGCTGGCTGGCATAACTGGCTAAATTCACCCCACTAAGCTCCCCCCTGGTTCGTGTGTGTGGGTGTGTGTGTGTGTGTGTGTGCGTGCGACCATGCATCCTGCACACTGTGTGTTCTTGTGTGTCACTTTTATAATTTGATGACTGTGAGTGATGATTATGATCATTGAGATCATGTTTTTCTTGTGTGAAATACTTCCTCCCCAGCGGATTTCACAGGATATTTTATTACATGCAACGTATAAACGCTGAAATCAAAGAAAAACAGCCTCTTTCTCAGTTATTGATTTTCCATTTTACATTTCTATCTTCATATCTAGTAAAGTGTAAAAATAGTTGAAAACATTTGATTGATTATGGGGGTAAAACTTTATTTTATCTCCCTCTAAGCATTTATAATCAGTTTATACATTGTTAAGAAATAGTTTATAACTCATGATAAAGATTTCTTAACCCTTTGAAATGTGAACAAATGGGCTTGATTTTATTCAAAAACATGCAAAGAAGGCATTAAGCAACCTCGAAAGAGAAATGACCCACATTTCCAAAAAAACCCTAAAAAATTAGAAAAAAGAGAAAAGTAAAAAAAAAAAAAAAAAACCTAAACCACAATGCGCAAGGAAATGATCTGAAAAATAAAACACTAAAAAAAACATATAATTTTACATATATATTATTTTTATTCTGTAACACTATTTTAGATACATAATATTAAAATACCTTTCTGGACCTAATTTGTATTTTATTTTATTTTTCTCTCATAATTTACTCTTTTGTCTTTTTAAAAATTAAGTTTCAGGTAATTTTTTGTCATTTCTTGCCCATTGCCATCTTTCATTGGTTGTGAAAAAAAAATCAAACCAATTTTCTTAAGTTTCAGTGGTTAAAATGCTTCTAAAAGGCATCTGAAGACCTTGAGTTGCAGCGATATTTTTACTGCCCAATCATTAAATAATTGTTCATATATAGTTGAAGACACTTATAAATGTACTTTTCCTCTACAGTGTTTATATACTGCTTATACATTTTAAACAGGAAGGTTAAAGTATGGTTAAAAAAAGGCAGAGTGATTTTGAGGCTGGAAAAATTGACTTTTATTCTTTAATGAGAAATAATTTCCCTCTTAGTTTTCACCTTGTTTTTACACATCAGGATGTGTGAACAGGGCTTGGGGAGTGTCGCCGTATGTGAGAAAAGTTGTGTGACAATCTGATGTCAGACTCTAAGTTTAGAAATGAAAAAACAAAAAAAGTTGGGGAGTTAGAAAAAAGCGAGTTTATCAACCATGTTCATTCTCGTGTATCTTCTGAATCTCTGTTTGAGGCTAAAAGCTACATTAGCTACTTCTACTGTATCCTTTCTGCATATAATTATGATGTCACAGTGACCGTGACCTTAGACTTTTAAAATTTAAAACGTTAGTGCATCATCATTTCATCCTTTTAGACAGTTTTTATGAAATTATGTCAAAATTATCAAATTAATTTTTATGTTTCATGAGGCCACAGTGACCTTGACCTTTGACTTTAACCAGTTCATTCTTAATTCCAAGTGGACGTTTGTGCCAAATTTGAAGAAATTCCCTCAGTGCCTCTACAAGATAGAGAAAGATTTAAGTCCATAGTGACCTTGACCTTTGACCACAAAGTTCTAATTAGTTCATTCTTAATTCCAAGTGGACTTTTGTGCCAAATTAGAAGAAATTCCCTCAAGGCCTTTTTGAGATTTTGTGATTATGGGAATTAGATGGACACAGATGGTCACAGTGACCTTGACCTTGACCTTGACACACAGCGGTGACGCACCTGACCTGCGCTGCTCATGCAGGCAGAGTGGATGCTCTAACTTGTTACAATGGCTGCCGGAAAAAAAAAAAGTCTCTCACACAATGCTTCAGTATGCAATGTGAATCAGGCGTAAGGATTGTGCTGCCTCATCCCACCATGTGCATTTGTCTACATCACCATAACCTTAACGGCATCCCGGAGGATTAACAGCTGATGCAGAAGGTTACCTTAAACGTCATAGGTAGACGTGGAAGGCCCTGACAGAAAGCACCACGTGACAACTTCAGAGTGAGAACGTGTCGGAGAAAAACCATGCTGACACTTCACAAACTCCACACTAAAATCCGAAAACCTCTTGCTGTCAGCTTAACATTGCACCACAGTGCCACCCTTCAACAATAAACAAATATTTAAAAAATTATTCCGTTCAGCAGTGGTTCATTCTTTACTTTTAACCTCGTGTTTAACCGTTTTCTGTGGCGCTATGAAAAGATAAGAAGGCCGCGTGTGAGAAACTGATGCCGTGTGCAGTGATGCTCGACTCGATGCTCCTTTGGGACTTCACAGGGATTTAGTTTTCCCTGGAAACTCAAAAGTCTGGCCCAGACTCACTAATCTGCGCAGTGAACGGCCACTTCACTCCACAAAATATATCGGTGGGCCTTCATGTAAAGAAGATAGCGGCGGCGGATTGGCTCAGCATGGCAGCCGAGTGAAGAGGGCGGAGGCGTAAAGAGCGAGAGATGGGCTGAGAGGTGGGGACGTGAGGGCAAATAAAGGAATAAAAGGAGCGAGCGGGAAAGGGCCGCACAGACCGAGAGGAAAAAAAAATCGAGGTGAAACTACAAGGAGGAAGTGTATGAATGGCAAGAGTGAAGAAAAGGGCGCTTTTTTTTTTGGTAGTTATTAAGGGGCCAAAGCGAGGAGAACCACAGTGGGTGGGGGTCTGAGGGGGTCTTGGTGCGAGCAGACAGTATTTCTGAGCGCCTGGTCTGCTGCACGACACAAAATCATAATTGAGCATCAATTTAACTTCACTGAGCTGTATGATTGATTAAAATAAGCTGAGCGATTGAATATAATGTATTAGGCTATTCTGAAAAAGAGCTGTGAAAAGAGTGTAATTATTAAGATGGAGATGTTTTTGTACAGTAGTTGCATTGTGCCAGAAGATGAGGTTTTCTGAGCCACTCTGTCCATTAGCGAGACGTAAGGCTTTTCTGTACCTGCTGAGAGCTCATTTTGATAAAAATAATCATAGAAAAAAGAAATATTGTGTTTGCATCTGGCTGCACAGTGAGCATCGCTGGCTGACTGCACAACTGGAATTCTTCACACTGTAGAAACTGCTGTGTGCCTCTACAGAGCTGCACACTTTACCGAGATCTTTGCACTCTGAATTTCCAGCGTTTTTTTGGATTTTTGACAAGTTTTTAACCATTTTTCGTATTGTGAAAATTCACAGTTAAAAATTGTAATAATCAATTTTTGGCGTCTAGGTGGCAGCAGAACAAACATAACACATTAGATTTAGTCATGTGACTATTTGTTTATAAGATATTGATTAACACAACTTTAAAAGTTGGCTATAAAATATAAGATTGTTTCAAGAACTCACTGAAAGTAGTGTTTTAGTGCTTGAGACGGGTCTCGAGACCACTTTTAGAGGGTGTTGGTCTCATCTTGGACGCATTTTGCTTCGGACATAGCAGACTCCTGATTTTTAATCGACACCAGTGGAGACCACACCGGATATATTTGTTAACATAATTACTGTGATTGCATGTAAAACATCATTCTTCAAATCCAGCCAAACACGTAAGCCATCTGGAGTTTGCTTTTTTTCGTCACTTATAATGGCTGCCACCCTTCATAGAAAATATATATATATATCGTTTTGGTCTTGGTCTTGTTTCAGTCTCGACACACTCTGGTCTCGGTCTCGGTTAGTGTGGTCTTGACTACAACGCTAACTGAAAGTAAGAAATGTCAAAAGTCCATTCTTATGCATATAAATCTGAAGTCACCAAATACAGCCACTTTGACGGTACTTTTGGCAAAAAGTGACCTTTTGCATCAGCGTGCTCTTCCATGCTCTGCCGTGGCAGCCTGATATGTGAACGGGTGCCTTCATTTGATTTCACACAGAATGGCATCAGGCTGCTGGTAATGATGTGATAAAATGGGCGTGAAGGTCACTCTAGGGCGGGCAGGACGTGTGGTGGATGGATCCAACATACCACGGACTTTCATGTGGGAGTTAATGTGAATGTGTCTTTCCACACCTTATGTGCCCCCTCATCCTAACTATCTGTGCCAGCATGTGCTTTTGTTGACGTGCTTGTGTTTTATAAACATAACCGTGTGCAGCGTCATCCCAACATGGACATTTGTTGACATCATGGTAGCATCGCCGCACGTCAACAGCAGACGCAGAAGGAAACGTAAAAGTTAATATGTGGACACAGAAGTCCGTTGCGGAGTGGCAACATGTGACGACTCGGGATGAGAATGTGTTTTGTTAAACTGTATTTCTATATTGGGAAAGTTTGACAACGTTCTTCAGAAACTGCTCTGGGCTTTTCATTTGGCCCAGAAAATCACTGGACTGTTGAGAGATAAAGTGAAATCAGGTCACACAGCAGAGTCAATTTGTCTGTCGAGCACATCAAACAAACAAACAACACTCACACAATCAGTAGCAAGTTGTGCAATATTCTCTTATTATTAAAATTAATGTAGAATATAAAAAAACAAAGTGAAATATAACTGAAAATACATAAATAGTAAATCTATAGGTTGTTCAGTAATTGTCTGGAACAGGCGTAGAGAAGCAATCACATCCTGATGATATTCATCACAGGGGACAACATAATTAATTGTTTACACACCTATTACAGACTCACACACACCTCCCACTGACGCTTCACTCACATGAGTTAATTTCCCACAGGGCACAAACACACACATGCCAAAACTGGCAGGAGCTACAGGTAGGCTGCAGTGTGAGAGCCTGTTGTCAGGCAGACTGCGTGTGAACGCCGAGAGCTGATTCACTGTGACTAAAATCCAACAAGTCCGAGCTCAGACTGATACTGGTCTGGACAGGTCAGCTAATACCTTTGTTTTTTGCTTGTTGTTAAATTATGCTAATATTACAAACACTTGAATATGACGTCATTCAGGAAATTTGAAATATATTTAATATAAGGTGCACAAAACACTGAAAGTATTGTGAAGTGTACTCTAAGTGCACTCATAATCATTAGCAAAAAAATTAGGATAGATAAGGAAATGATAAGGATATTTTGTTATTATTATTATTATTATTATTATTATTATTATTATTATTATTATTATTATTATTATTATATCATCTTTTTATTATTTTATTTTGTTTTTTTTATTTATATTTAGAATAAGTAAATCATTCAGTGGTAAAAATGTTGATAATTTGTCTGTTTTTTAAATCAACAAAAACATGAGTTGATCATTTTTCATAAATGGCAGACTCACACCAGTGTTAGAAGTGATGCTTTTAAAAACAAATTGCTTAATATATTTTATATCGTATTTGTCATCACAACAAGTATCTTCAGAAAACAGAAATATTGGCACCCTCCTGAGATGAATATTCTCAGAACATGATCAATAAGATGCACTATAGACGGAGGCAAACTCAGAAATCTCCAGTGTGAATAACACAGTGATTATCTTTGAAACTGTGTAGACGTTTTATTGGTTTTTCTCTGATTTACAAAGCTATTTTTGACCTACTTCCAGTCAATTTCATGTGTCTACATTATGCAGAAAATTGAAAATGGCAATGCTTCAGAGCTTGTTCTTATTGTCTATGAGTTAGTACAGAGTTTGATAAAAGAGCCTTTATGTGTTCAGCTCCACATGTATGTTGAAGCTTCTGCAGACAGACTTACAGCTGCACTGTTTTCATCCTCGAGGCCTTTTTAAATCATTATTGCAGGATTTTGGATGTCATCTTCTACATGTCAATGCCAGGGTGCATCTCAGCTGTTTTTAACTGTCTTGTTTTTATGGTTTATTTATAGCATTATTAACATACTTTTTAGTCCTTTCTTGTGGTAACTTTATTTTTATTTTTATGTTTTATTGTCTGTCTGTAACTTTTGTTGCAGCCTGTCTCGGTCAGGACACTCTTGAGAAGGATTATTTTTAATGTCAAGAGGTTTTTCTGGTAAAAAATAAAAGTTAAATGAATACAAATAAAGAACTGAAGTTTTTATGTTAAGTATCGGGTCAGGAAAGGACTGAAATGCAGAGCAGGACGCAGAAAGGTGGTTTAAAAGAAAAATGTATGTGCAAAATCTCTAAAAAAGCAGGTAACAAAATATAAAAGAAATTTGACTCAAAACCAAACCAGGAAGGAGGAAACAGATAACAAAGGGACGTCATGAACACAGTGAGGATCACAGACAAACTGACAAAGAGAAAGACGCAGGAATAAATACACGGAGAGCTGATCAGCAGAACAAGACGCAGCTGCAGGAGCTGGTGGACAAAAGCAGTGACGTGGTCAGGTGTGCAGGGGAGACTCTCGTAACAGACGAGGACAAATACCCTGATAGAAGACAGGTGTGACAGCAAACAGGCTGAAAAAACACAGAGACAGGAAGTCAAATCAGACAGGACACGTGAGGAGTGGATCTACAAAATAAAACAGGAAACAGAAACGTGGATGAATACATGAAATAAGGAAAAAACACACAGAAAACCCCAAAACAAGATCCAAAACATAACAAAATATAAACAAAATACCCAGGATCATGATAGGATTAACCCTCAGGGCCCTCTTTAACAGCACACACACACACACGCACACACATGTGCTTTTCAAAATCAAGATTTAAAAAATATTTTACATTATTATTAATATAAACTTTAATTAAGTTGGTTTTTAAACCACATCAGTCCTAATCATAAATATTAAATATTCATAAATTTTCAGGATTTTAACCCTTTAAATGACAGGT
This sequence comes from Plectropomus leopardus, assembly GCF_008729295.1. Classification (NCBI taxonomy): domain Eukaryota; kingdom Metazoa; phylum Chordata; class Actinopteri; order Perciformes; family Serranidae; genus Plectropomus; species Plectropomus leopardus. The sequence continues at coordinate 2,191,217 of NC_056467.1, read as the reverse complement.
TTTTTGTCATGATGCCACTATGTTTTTAGATAAAATAACACAAAAAAACCCAGGATCTTACGCCAAACGCACTGCAAAAGTGGTGGTATTTGGAACAAGAACGGCTGAATCATTGTGTTTTTTATTAATTTAAACAGCTTAATGACGCTGAGCTGAAGCTCCGCTGTTCCTCTTGAACAGGTTCCTTTTCATCAGTAGCGAGTGTGATGTCCTGCTGGGGGGACGGCGACTCATCAGTCCGTCTGTTCCCTTGTTGTTGACCTGTGCGATGAGCATTTATTGCACACATTAGCAGGTTGACACTGTAACTGTGTGATAACAAAACATATTATGATCATTATTTCTCTATAAAAAAGAGATTTAAAGTGTGTGTTACCACCGGAGAATGGACCTCCATCTGCCCTGTCACGCCTCCTGTTGTCTCCGCGTTGTCTCTTCTCTGTCCTCTCTGTGTCCTCCTCTTGTCTCTTCTCTGTCCTCTCTGTGTCCTCCTCTTGTCCTCTCTGTGTCCTCCTCTTGTCTCTTCTCTGTCTCTCTGTGTCCTCCTCTCCTCTTGTGTTCCTCTTGTTTGAATCTCTTGCGTAACAAAACATTCAACACGAACCCTCCAAACTCTAAATATATCTACCCCAGCAAGCAATTTTTGGTTCTAAAAACGTTCTGAGAATGGTATAATACAACTTTTTAGTAACATTTTATTTTAGTTCCCAGAACGTTCTTCTTAAAGTTAGGTAAAACTCTCAATAAACCTTAAATTAAAAAAAAAACAAAACATTGTTAACCTATCACATTACATTACATTTTCATTAAAACATGCTCTGTAATCTCAGCCCTCAACATGTTGTGAATGTTGCTTTTAAAATGTTCTTCCTTTGTTTCATGTAACATTGTGGGAACGTTCTATGATTTATCACCTCTCAGCATCACCAAAACATCCTCATAATGTTGCAGTTAAAATGTTACATCTCAGTCAGCTATAAACAGGAACATTATTTCAAATAATAAACATCCTTAAAACGTTCTTTGAACATTAGATTAAAGTATTTCCTTTAAAACATTATTACAACCTGAAGGTTAGCCAATGTTGTGGGAACGTTTCCCGCTGGTTGGAAATGTTGTCCACTTTTCTGGGGAGTTGATTTAATTTAAATTAATTCCAGGCGCCATTAGAGAACCTGTTTGACTTCCTTTGTCCTCTCAGGCCGTCTGCTGTGTCTCTGCCCATGTGAGGTTCTCCGCAGAGACACAGAGCTGTCCCTCGTTGGCCTGCAGGTCCGGCTCTCTCCTCTTTCTGTTTGGGCTGAAAGTGCAGAAGAAAATGCGTGTAAACGTCTAAAATCTTAAAATAACCGTGTGACTCATCAACATGGAATTGCTGGCATGTACATGTGGTCGTGTTGTTCTGCAGCGTCATCCAACCACTTTCTTTTTCTTAACCGTTTCCCCTGGACGTCCGGTTTGCTGCTGTGTGACTCAACATTTGAGTGTTTTGGGGAAAGCCCGCTTTGGAGGGAGAGGTCCTCTGGTGAGATGTCTTTGTGGGGTTGTCCTCTTATGGACATATTGGCCATGAGGGCTGTGAGCTCCTTCACAGCTTCGTCCTCCTGTCTGACTTTAAAATACTGAAACGCAGAATATTTGGGCATTTGTTATCTTTTATTCTAACCTTGAATGAATGAATGATTTTATTTTGAACCAAACAAAACAAAAGTAGTGTCCCAAAAGGAGTAGTGAAACTTTTATATTCCAACCCCTTTTTCATTGTTTTTCTTTTAGCATAAATATATTATGTCAACACATTCCCAAATTCATTTACAGTTAGTGCACACTCAACCATTCCTAGTTTTCCTGCCACGAAATTGATTACATAAATAACTATCACAGGTTTATTATCAATCCAAATATCCACCAGTGTTAGATATATATAATAATATATAATAATATAAACATCCCAAACACATCCTCTCCTTATCCATACCTGCCAAAAAATGTCACATTTTTTCTATAGTTTTTTTTTTTTTTTTTTTAATAGATTTACATTTGTGCTTCGTTTTAACCGTTTTAACCCAACCCGCTCCACAATCCACCCTTCATAGGGTTTTAGGTAATTTCTTGGATTTGAGCAGGTTTTTTAGGATTTTGGAACGTTTTTTGGATTTAAGGACATGTCTCAGGTTTTAGGACATTTTAAGGGTTTTAGAAAGTTTTTTAGGATTACAGGACGTTTCTAGGTTTAAGGATGTTACAAAAATTTTAGGATGTTTGTGATTTTTAGGATATTTGTAGGGCGTTTCTAATTATTGCAGTTTTAAACTCGACCAAATGTATGCATCTGTATGACTTTAAAAACAGTGTTCGTGTTCTCCTTATATCCCACATTATGTGCCCCCCTGATTGAAGTGTGCATATTGCCAGTTGTTTTTGTGAGTGTTACCCCAAACTCCCACGCGGTGATTCAGACGTGGTAGTGACGGATACAGATTGCACAGCGATTTGTCATCCAGTACGTGCCTTATTATCCCCAGAATAATGTCGCTCTTTCCCGGCTTTGTTCTTTCGTAGTTGGTTTTGCAGCAGACTTTGTGGTCTTAAATCACACCCAGAAGTTTGTTTTCATATGCTCTTTCCACATTATCAATTATCGTCTTTACCTATGTGTCTATATTGCGATTTCCAAAACACCATAAATGTAGTTTCATTCAGATTCAATTATACGATGTAGGCGTTGTAATTACCATAGTTCTTGTGCTTTTACTGATTTTAAACGTCCAGAGGGCTGTACGTTACATTACTGCAGCTTTGTTAGTGTTCACCGAATATTTCAAACAGATTATTATTTATATATTAATGTAGTTTCTTTAACAGGGACAATGCAAGTTAACATGCAAGTGCAAATTCAGCCTGTTAAAAACAAGCTGTTGTAACTGATGTTTTGCATATAGAGATTATTGTCAGTTTCCAACTCCCGTCCCTTCAGGATTTACCTTTAAGAAACAAATAAATCATTACATTACCAAACTTATCTCAGGTTTTCTTCGTCTCCTCCACATATTCTGGCCTGCCGTCGACTCGAGACTGACTCCTGGAGAGACGCTCGGTTTGATAGTAGTTTCCTGGTTATGACGTCATAGCTGTGACGGGAACTCCCGGACCGCCGCCGCATCGCTTTATTTATTTGTGCGTGTTACTGCTGTGTGACTTCGGTATTTTTTAGTGTTGGTCCAGGACTTTCTCTTTGCTCACTCTCACAATCTCTTCTTGGACCTTTAAGGACTTCTGATTGTTTTGGTATTAGACTGTGAGGACTATCCACTCCTCCACCCCCATATTGGTGTGCAATTTGTAGTTCATGTATTTTCCTCTGAAGGCATCACAGTAACGCAGCGGTGACATACTGTCTCTCGCTCTCTGATCGGACTCAGCCCATCGGGTGTCGGCTCTCTTCAGCATTTGTTTGCTTTGTTTTTTTCTGTTTTTGCCACATATTGTTTATTTTTGTGACAATAAACAACCTTTAATTTAGCACCTTCATTTTGTCCGTTTCCAGTGTTTGTGAGGGTGGCTGATGTGGTTATTCAGGCCAAGATTTCCACGACCCGCGACAAAGAGGGAACTGCAGAGGTTTCTGGAGTTAGGGGGGTACTGCAGGAGTTTTTGTAAAAAAATTTCTCTACCGTTTTGTATCCCTTCACTTAACGGCTCAGGGCCTCGGTGAGATTTGCTCGGTCACCTGAATGTCAGGCAGCTTTTGATCATGTAAAACCTCTAGCTGCTCCCTGGTTGGGCGAGTATTTACACTACAAGCAGATATTAACCAGAGGGCCGTAACACGAAGCCAGATGAGTGTCTGAGGTTGTTTTCACACCTGTAGATCGGTTCATGTGGTCCAGATAAAGGAGGGGGGGGGTTACATTTTTGCATTTAAGTTCTGATTTGGTTCATGTTCACTGAGACGATCCAAACATGAGGTTCAGCTGACGGACAGAAAACTGTTGATTGAAGTGTTTCTGCGTTTGTCCTCCTGCATCATCAGGACCTGCGTGGTGGAGCTGAATTCAGGTGAATGACAGAAGTTTATATTTATGTTGTTTGATGTTGCAAAGAGCTCACAGAGAAATGATGAAACGAATTTTAAGCATTGTAAGGCGCCTGTTATCAGACTGTAAATTGATCACGTAATCAGGGCCGCTGTGGGTGCTTCGTTGTTCTGCTCAAAGACATTTTTCAGCGGCTGCTGGAGTCTCGACAGACACACGTCTTCATCACCTGCTGTCGGGTCGATCAAGTCATTATGTGACGGCTTCTGAGCGAGTTCTGCAGTGACACTGATGACAGAAAGATCAGTCAGAAGTTTCTGTCCTATTGTTGAGCGCAGGGATGTTTTAATAAGCTTAGGTTTTGAAAAAACTTTGCTCAGCAGAAGAATCTGTCTGTATATAAATAAATAAATAAATATTTTATGTAACGCTGATGCACTTGACCATAGCAGCGCCGCTGGCCTTTATCATGATCAATTATGAGATCGCGGACAGATTTCACCATTAGTAGATGGATTTATTATTGGTTTAGCTGTTGAAATGATGAAGTCACACGTCTCTTATAAAATCCTGCAGTTGGTTCATTTTCTTTCGAACCACAAACGAACCGCTCCAGGGTTCGATCGGAAGCCAGACCACCTTCTCTTAAGCAATCTCGACTCACTTGTTTTGTTCGGCATCAGGGAGTGATTGCTGTGTTCACATACACCCAAACGAACCGGGCCAAGGAGGGAAACGCTTCCTGTTTCAGAACGACTGCTCCAAACAATCCAGGCGTGAGGTGTAATTCCCTCATATCATACCAAAGTCTGTTACACTGCTGGTATATTACAGCTCATTAATACATCAGTCTGTTGGTTTTTATCACAGATAATATTCAAACAGTAAAATTTATCTTACTATTTTTCCAGAACTTAAGTGATTTATACGTCTTCTTCATTACAGGCTAATTAGGCCCGTGCATATGTCTGAATGTTGTATGAATTTGTTGTGCTGTTTGTTTACAGAAAACTCAGTGTTGATTGTGATGTTTAAATCTGCTGCATCAAGTTTAAGGTTTACAGCTGCAGAATGTGCATATATATATATTTATACATATATTTGTATATACGCTGTATGTATTTGTGTTTTTGTGTGTAGTCCCTGCAGTGAATAGTGTGGTAGACAAATGACTGTTTGGATAAAGTCCCTGTGGGTTTCCTCAGTGTCTGTAGTGACTGATAAGTGCCCTGTGATTGTGCTTATCTCCATGTGGGCGGGTTGAAAAGGCACATTTAGTCAGGCAGGCGCAAAGAAAACTAAAAAAAAAAAAAGAAAGAAAAAAAAAAGCTACAAAACACCTACGGCAAGACTGTTTATGTAGTTCCACGCAATTGGATATAAATAGTCTGTAATATGAGCCCTTTTATGGTGTGATTGTGGTGGTATGTCATTCGCGTGGCCTGACGTGGCTGACATGGCGCACACACACACACACACACACACACACACACACACACACACACACACAGTGATTGTATCGGGTGTGTGTGTTCATCTGAGCATTAAACAACCCCGGCACCTATCTGTTAGAAAAACAAACAGTGTCTGCAACCAAGCGCAGACGCCTGCAGCATGTCGCATGGCAGCTGGCTGCAGTCTGCTGCTGCTGCAGGGCCACATGCACGCTTGTGGGCACAACTCCGGCACAAACTTAGAGAGATTGTGAGATTACAATGATTGTTATTTAAAATAAGACGCTTTAATTCACATTTTAAATGGCAAATAATAATGAATCTGTGAAGTAATTAAAATAAACACACTACATCATACATCATGTTTACCCCCCCCAAACACACACACACACACACACACACACACACACACACACACACACACACACACACACACACACACACACGGTCATCTGCGCCGTGCACACAGCTCTGCTCTACTGGCAATGGGAAAGCAGTCTACAGCCTATTTTAATCAGGTAAACCTGTTTTTCAAAAATCTGCGTGCTAATTATAGTGTGAAAGAGATTTTAGCTACAGACGTAAGAATATGCAGTCGTGACAGATTTCTCACTAATTCCTATGTAGGAGTGAGCTGACATGGGAACAGAATATAAAAAGCAGCTGATAGCTATAACTTCCAAAGAATCATTAAAATATAATCATTATCTCACATGTTTTAATGATCTAGAATAAAAAGAAACACTCATGCAACTCACTTCAGCTGCAAGTAATTGCTTGAAGAAAAGAAGAAAAACAATTTCTCTAATGACAGAGTGTGCATTAAAGGCAATCAAACATTTCCCCTATGAATAATTACAGTGTCACATAGAATAATACGGTCATTAGTCATAAATTAGAGGAAACTCAAGCTGATCCTTAAAGGAAAACTTGTTGCGCCGCCGCCATGCAGCCCTCCTTGACGGGGAATAATTAGCTTGATGCCTCCGCTGAAAAACTAACGACCCTGAGCCTTCAGATAAAATCTGAGGAACAAGATGTTGTTCAAGTCAAGTTTCTTTATTGTCATTGCATAAAACAACGAGACATAGCAGCATCTCTTAGGCAGTGAAAACATATAACACAACACATGATAATTCAAATAAATAAATACATAAAGATGTAAAAGTGCAGAGTGTGCACGTGTGCTGTTTAATGTCAGTGAAAAAGTTCATATCTGGAGATCTACGCGGTGCAGTGTGGGAAGAGCGGTGACTATGGACTGGGGATGTTATTAACCCTTTGAAACTGAAGCGCATTAGCTTGATATCTCACAAAAATACGTAAATGACGCACAAATTAGCAAGAAAATGGAAAAAAAAAAATCTGCAAGAAAATTACCTGAAATTAGCACAGAAAAGTAAAAAAGTAAAAGAACCAAAACAGGAAAAAGATCTGGTAAAAGTGATAAAATAAAATTAATAAATAGAAATTATAATACTATTTTTCAACACAATTTGAAATAAATTATAATTTAAAAAATGTGTAATTAAATAATGATAATTTTAATTTTATTAAATAAATAAAATGATTATTAATTTACATTTAAATAAATGAGTAATCATTAATCAATATTGAAAAGAAATAATTTCTAAATAAATTATATTAGTACTTAAAAGTATTATTATTATTATCATTATCTTTGTAATTTTTGCGGTGACATTTCAGTTTGCTGATTGCTTTTCTTCCAATGTTTATGTTAGAAATTACATTACGCTTGTGAAAGTTTGTTTGAACGTAGCACAAGAAAACTGATGTAAGTCCAGGTTTCAAAGGGTTAAGCAGCCTGACTGTTTCTGATCCGGGTGGACCGTGCCCGGACGGACCTGTATCTTTCCCCTGAGGGCAGCAGGGTGAACAGGTGATGAGCTGGGTGGGAGTGGTCCCTGATGATGCTGTGGGCTCGGCGCAGGCAGCTGGAGGTGCAGACTGTGGCGATATCGGGTCGAGGGGCCCCGATGATTTCCCCGCAGATTTTATCACCTTTTGGAGCACGTGCTGCTCTGCTTTCGTGCAGCTGGTGAACCACACTGACAGACAGCAGGTCAGCACAGTCTTAATGGCACAGTGGTAGAAATTTACCAGAAGCTTCTGTGGTGGGTTTGCTTGTTTTAGTTATCGGAGGTAGGACAGACGCTGTTGAGCTTTTCCGATCACTGAATTTGTGTTTCTGCTCCAGGAAAAGGTCCTCAGTCACAGTCAGGGACTTGTTGCTGGAGACTCGCTCCACTGCCTCACCATTTCTGTGGAGAGGGGAGAGGGTGGGGCGTTCTGTCCTGCGAAAGTCCACAATCATTTCTCTGGTCTTTTTGATGTTGAGAGCCAGATTGTGGCTGCTGTACCACGCTGCTAATTCTCGTACCTCCCTCCTTTATGCAGACTCGTCGTTGTTTGGGATGAGGCCAAGCACCGTAGTATCATCTGCAATTTTTATGATGTGGTTGGAAGGATAATGGGGGGGGGGGGCAGTCATGTGTGAAAAGGATGTACAGCAGTGGACCGAGCACGCATCCTTGTGGGGCGCCGGTGTTTATGGTCACAGTGGAAGACATGAGGACACCAAGACTGACAGACTGACTGCGGTTTGTTAAAAAGTCTAAAACCCAAAAAAACCTTATTTAAGTTATCCCATGTATTATCACATTTGACTCTGTTAATTTGGAGATTTGTAGATTCACCCATCTGTAAAAAAAAAAACAGAAAAAAACTTCGAGAGCCACCTGGCTGAGAGGCTGCGATTTTTTAACGGCTGCTGTTCATTCAGCCTGTGGCAGCCTGTGACTGTGTGGCTGCGCTGCGTTTCATCTGAGCGTCTGCATGACAGCCTGAATGCCGCCCTCCTTCAAAGATATAAAAGGGTTTTATTTGCCCCTTGAGAACTGGTGAGGAAGCCCAAACTGCAGCTGCAGGGCCACAGGAGTGTCAGCCCCCCCCGCTGAAAAAAAAAAAAATCTCCCAGAGGAGGACAGAGGGAACTGTATGCAAGAGTAAGATGTTTGGACAAATTTACCTGTAAGGATATAAAGATTTGAAAAAAAAAAAAACTCATTTATTTTATAAAGTTGTTTTGACCTAGTGCTGTGTGTGCGTGTGTGTGTGTGTGTATCACTGTGTGCCTGTCTGTCTGTGTGTGTCTGCTCATCCCTCTCCCTCTCTGTTTAGACACAACTGACAAGCACTGTGGAAGCACTGGATGCATATTTTATTATTTATCATGATCAGATCATGTATATCACATCAATTAGTCCTTTGTATTGTCCAGAGTAGAGTATTACTGTGTTTTCCCGTCAGATGTGCTTGTGGCTTGCAGAAAAAAAAATAGACCTGATGCTATCACTGTAGTTCACGAGCCTGCTTCAGGGCATCCAGTCAGCAGTCAATGGCTGCAGAAAACAGTGAGTAAAACAGTGAGGTAAATTTGCACACTAATTATTAGTTCGATAGTTCCAGTAGTTTTTGAGGTAATTTGTAGACAGATACACACACTCACACATGACCAAATGTAGGTTTACGCCTGGCAGAGGTAAAAGGAAAAAAATATAAAAATAAAAAAATAGTGCCTCTGTTGTGTGCAGGTGTACCCATTAAGCACCTGTACTGGCTGATGTAGACTTCAGCTCATTTCAGCTGGACTGTTGCAGTCTTAGTGTGTAAGTCTGAGAAGAATATAATGAGCCACAAGAAATACTTCAGAAAAGGAACCGTTATACAGTTGACAGTATTTACTGAATTGGAAACCAGTAAGACACCAGCAAACACATTAATATTAACAAGAATCTGGGTTTCAAACTGGGGAGAAAATCCCAGGAAGGTTAAAAAAAATGCAAAATTGCAGAAGAACATATCAGAGATGTCTTATCAGTCTGACCCTTTTAAAATCTGAGCAAATTGGCTTGATTTTCCACAAAACTAAAACATTCAAAATAGACAGTGAGCAACTTAACAAGAAATGACACAAAAATATGCAATAAATTATTTAAAAATCTGCAAGTCAGTTACCTATAACAAACCTAATAAAACAAGAACAGGAAATGACCTGAAAAAAAGTGATCAAATAAAGCTAATCTTCAGGTCATTTTCTTGTCACCTTACACACAGTTTTTAGCAGCTGCAGGACTTTTCATACCAAGTTGCTGACTGCTTTTTTCACAAGTGTTTTTGAAATAAAATCAAACCAATTTTGCTTATGTTTCAAAGGTTTATTTGCTTGTGAAAGGTGTTTCAAAGGGTTAAATTGGCAAAAAAATGCCTTTTTTTTGCTCTTAGACATTTAAATATCCTAATATATCTATGATGAATAGTCCTCATAAAGACATGACATGCTGATTGTACAAATATGGACAAATTTTATACATCTTTTAAAGGTTTTAACTACTCAGAAATGGCGGGACGGCGTCGTCATACGCCGGTGAACCCATATACACACACACAAGTTGAAAGTCATGTTTCGCTGTGTGGAGCGGGGCGGCGTTTGAGGTGGAGGCGAGGGACTGGCGGGGCGGCGAGCTGGAAGAGTGGGAGGGGGGCTCCAAATCCCGTGAACAGTGAGGCCAATTTAAAGTGAGGGACCCCTTGCTGGCCGCTGTGAATGGAGACTTGCATACCTTGCTGACTGGCGTTTGTGCAGCAGCCCGTGGTAGAAGAAAGAGCGGAGAAGAATCACAGGAAGGAGGAGAGACAAGGAGAGAGAGGGAGAGGGAGTAGAAAAAAAAATCATGTTCTTGAACTTGGCTGATAGCATCTGTAATTTCCTCCTCCGCTGTTCCTCTATATGTGTCAGCCTTTGGCTTATTAGCGGCCGGCCCGGCTTCAGAGAGACAGAGAGAGAGACAGAGAGAGAGACAGACAGAGAGAGAGACAGAGAGAGAGACAGCATCTCTTCACAAAGGTCTTTGTAAAGAGCTTTGAGTGTGCTACAGAGGATCATATAGCTGGTTTCAAACACAACACGTCCTCTTGACACTCACTCGAGAGTCAATCCAATAATACAGTATGAAGTGTATGACAGAAGTTAGTTTTTGACCGAATTTTCAGAAAATCTGAATCAGAAAATGCAAATCTGTGTGATTTTCCATCCACCACTGTAATGCAAATATTACAGTGATAATGATAAGCCGCAGGCAGAATTACAAAATAAATGTAATTAATATAATTAAATGATATGTAATTACTGATCAAAATGTTGGTGTAATCGACTGCCTTGAAAAAGGAAAGTAAAATTAACTATTAGTAATTTTAATTTATATTTACTTTCAAAATATTAACCCTGGACCACCTGGATTGTGATCGCTTTTCTTGAGCTGCATCCACACGCACAAGTTTTTTAACCTTTGAACCTTCAGCAAAGTGGTTTGACTACTTTCAGAAAATTTTGCTCAAACTGCAAGATTTGAAAGATTTAAAAAAATATTATTTTTTATATACTATCTTAAAATGTCAAGAGAACTTTATTTAGAATGATCACAATTAAATTTTATATTATTTTACTGAATTATTGTTATTTTTAAGCTCTTTTTCATGTAATTTCCTTGCCTTTTTTTGCATTTTTTTTCTTAATTAAACTTTCCAAGGTTTTTTGTTTGAAAGATTTTTGTGGGATTTTTCAAAAAGTTTTCTTGTACATTTTACTATTTAAAAAATAATATTTATGACTTTATTCCCAACCAATTAGCCCAGGTTTTAAAGGTAAAATTGGCTGTTTTTGGCTAATAAAAAACACACCTTAAAAATGATACAGCAGAGTTTTTATGATCTATAATGTGTCCAAACAGCATCTTTTGGACTTTTGCTAGAACGTTGTTCGCTTCCAGTTAAAATTGTCTTTGTGAAAGCTGCATTGGTCGCGTCTCCGTCTGCACTATAGAGCTCCTATGTCCCCTGCAGCCATAAGCAGCTCCTGTATGGCCGTATAGTTTCAGTTCCACCAAATCCTCCCCTCAGACAATGCTGCTCCGCTTGGCTAACGTATTGTTCAGCCTGTGGGAACCAGCTTCCTATATTAAGAAACTAAGGAGGAAGAGAGAGAGCCCAAATGCATGCTCGTTCTCCCACTTTCCACAGACATAATAGCATTCTTAGAGTGGGAGAGCAATGAAAGACAGTGGGAGAAAGTTGCACACTCTTCACACTTCAGTGGTCCTCGCCCCGTTCCCCTCCCTCCTCCTCCTCCTCCTCTTCTTCCTCCCCCTACCTTTTTTCCTTCCCCTCCAGCACACACACTTTTCTTCTTAGGGGATTCTTTTGAAATGGGACAAGGGAGAGGGCGAGATCAAAGGAGGCCAGTTGCCACACACAGCATTCCCAGCCTGCCTCTGTACACACACACACACACACACACACACACACACACACACCTGCCCTTCATTTCCAACATCCATCGTTTGTGATGTTGAAGATATGATACAACTAACAAATACAATCAGAAATTTAGAGGGAAGATGCAGAATTTAGCAACAGCAGCAACAAACAAAAAATCACCAAAAATGGTTAAGTTAAAAAAAAAAAAAAATGGAATGACCATAAAAAAATCTTTAAAATTACAGCAATGCTACATTTTTTTAAAAAATTGTTTTTCTTGATTTTTTTCCTAGCTTTTTAAAAAATAATTTATATAAATAGCAGCTGCACTGCACAGAAAATTATTTCATGAAAGTCTACACCGTAAAAATTATGGTAAACTACTAGTGGCTGTAGTTACCAGCATCCGACAGTTATTTTACAGAGTCACGACCGTAAATTACTTCGACAGTATATTACTGTTAAATTTATAACAGTATTTTTTTTTTTCTTTTTTTTGTATCAACAAAAAAACATCAAAATTTGCCATGTATTGCTGTATTTTGTACATCACTACTATTTTTTACAGCACTTTGACTGCAATAAATGTTCGCATAAAATGACAGTAAACATTCTTTGGTTATTTTAGTGTCAATACTGTAAATCGCCCCAATATTATACGAACATTAAATTTGTTACAGTATTCTATGAGACAGTTGATAGGTTTAGAGTGTAGTATTGGCTCCAAAAAAGCATCAAGATTTACCATGTTTTTACTGTATTTTGGAAAAATCATACATAACTGTTAGAATTTGGTTGTATTTTTTACTTTCATTATATTATATTATTTTTCCTGTAAAATTATGGTATTCAGTGTGAGGTTTACAGTGTAACACTGGCTCCAAAATGCATAAAGATTTACAGTGTTTTACTGCTTTTTTTCAGAAAAATGTATAATACTGTATGAATTTTTGCTGTATTTTTACAGCAATTAGTCTCTGTGTCTCAGAGCGGGAATGGGACAAATATTTAAGCTGAGGGTCCTGGTTTAACCGACAATCACACTCACACACAACTCCTGTTTATGACCACAGATTTGCTCATATGTTAATAGCCTCAGTCTGTAGACGTGTACGGGTAGTGAGAGATTATCATTGATTTACCACCGTGGAAACATCACCACAGGGACGACTGCTCACTGTAGCACACGACGTGTAAGTTGTTATTTGCAGGTTTACTGTTATAAAAGGTGTGATTATCATACTTTCACTTCTATTTTCCTTGAAGGGTCTTATTTATCCAGTCTTTGTCATTCCAAACTCGTCAAATATCACGGCTTTGACGGTGCTTTTGGCGTACAATCCTGACACTAAAAAGCATTCGCGTGGCTCGTGTTGTTGTTATACAGACAGCTGGACAGAGAAAGAGACGGTAAAATGAGTGCTTTCAGGTATTAAATTGAGAGGGAGCAGTTATGAAGAAGTCTCTCATTCCTAGAGCTAAAGGCAAAATATTTTTACGGACAGTAACTTAGATCTGGTCCAGTTCTAGCTCACATATCCTGCATGTTTTCCCCAAATGTGGCGTGAAATGACAGCCCATTTTTATTCCAAAGTCGGGAAATATCGCCGCTTTAATAGTGTTTTTGGCATAGAAATCTGAAGCCAAAAGGCATCTTTTGCATCCTCGTGATACGCTGCTAAACGGCATCTGCTGAAAACGTGGCGGGATGGAACCAGTCGTATTATTATTATTATAATATTATTGATATTATTATATCACTTGAGAATGCGGCCATGATACGCCGCTAAACGGCATCTGCTGAAAACGCTGCTGATAATGACGTAATATAAGGAGCATGAGGGTCCAACAAACCCCAAACTTTCATGTGGGAGTCTAGTGTTCACTTCCCATGTGATTGTAATTGTTTTTTCTTCACCTTACTATGCACATCCTTCATATAATCCTAACCTTTCACGCCACCATGTGCATTGTTGACATCACGGTAGCATCATCCCAGAACGAAAAAGAAAAAGTTACATTAACGCACACTGGACTGCACACTGTGGGTTAATTTAGACCGAACATATTTGCACTGCAACTTTAACGTCTGCGCAACTGTACAATTCCTCCATTGGCGTTTTTGTACGTGCATCTTGTGTTCTTTATATTCTATTTTTCATTTTATAGTTCATATTACTTTTTGATGTTATCTTATATCTCATTCTATTTAAAGTTTTATTCTTTATTCTCTGTTTTGTACCAAAACGCCAAATGAAATTCCTTGTATGTAAATGTACTTTATAAAACCCGATTCAGACACAGAAGGATACTTGAAACATATTATGTAGACGCAAAAGTCCTCTGTGGACAGATGTGACGACTTTGAATGAGAACGTGTTGATTTATCGATTTATCGATCCTTCTCAGGTCCTTTCTCACCGCCAACTGTCCTCTGTCTACTGTGTGAGTGTTTTTAATGTCTCAGCAGGTGATGCTGCCATGTCTTCCTCTTTTCGAACTCTTTTCAGAAGAGAAAAATGGGGAATGACAGGAGACCAAACCTGAACCTTTTGAATCTTACCGCCCTCAGACAAACTGGACCAACTTTAAAGCACTTTCCACACCTCTAACCTCCACCCGAGTCTCCAAATTTGTAGATAAGCTAAATTTGGCCGCACACCTTCTGAGACACCGTATACCTCTGCTCGTTAGAGTCCTCCCTCTGCCTTTCAGGGAAATGAGATGTGGACTGCAGATACAGAACATACGCTTTATATCGAACTTAGAGGCTAATGTGATTTCCAAACACGATAACAAATGTTCAGTCAGGAGACTCTTGTCTTGGCGTACAAGTGATCCTCAGCTGGAGGTCAACAAACAGATGAATGTTACAGTTTGTCCATCTTTAAATCTGACCGCTGGGATTCAATGTCACACGGCACTATGATCCTTTTCTTTCTTTCTTCAACTTCAAACTTCAAACAGAGAATCTTGGATCTTAATCTTCCTGCAGACCGAGATTTTTGCAGTCTTAAAAGTTTTATGTCTATATGTCCAAACATATGTTTATATGCAGGTATGTCTATATTTTCTTTCTTTCTATTGCGCAATTATTTAATTTATGTATATATTTTTAGTTTGTTCTCTTTGTTTTTCTATTCTCTTTTGTCCTGGCACGGAGGAAAACATAATTTCAATTCCTGTACGTCCAACAAACACGCCAGAATTGACAATAAAAATGACTTTTTGACTTTTTAGTGTAGCTGCACTCTTTGGGCAGCTGTGGCTCAGAGGTAGAGCGGGTCGTCCTCTAATCAGAAAGTCAGCGGTTCGATCCCTGGCTCCTCCGGGCAACATGTTGAAGTATTGTTGAACAAGATACTGAACCCCTAAATTGCTCCCGATGCCGCATCATCAGAATGTGAGTGCGTGTGAATGATTACTGAGTAGCAGGTGGCACCTTGTACGGTAGCCTCGGCCACGTGTGTGAATGTGTGTGTGAATGGGTGAATGTGAGAATGTAGTGTGAAAGCGCTTTGAGTGGACTAGAAAAGACTAGAAAAGCGTTATACAAGTACAGTCCATTTACCATTCACACTCTGCGACATCGATCTTAATGAACTTGGGTACGACATCAACCTGAGTCCATCGGACAAAACGTCGGCGGCGTGTGCCATCCATCTACGCCGCTGTAGTGGTAGAGAAAAAGCTCTCTCTTTAGCGGCATTTATGTGTGTCTGGAAAAAATCTAGAGAAAAAGGGGAGGCAGGGAATGTGGTCGAGGTCATGGCTGAGGAAAAAATCTCGGCACGCCAGTTTTGCAACGAGAGCTTGAAGTCAGTATTAGCATCTATTAGCATTTATCAGTGTTGCAGTGGTCAGTACAGAAGCCCTAAAAGGACATCTTTCTATGCATTTAATTTTCTCAGTTTTCTCGTGATAACGACATATATTCTGGTTGTTTTCTCGGGATCACAACTTATTTATTATAATATAATATAATATTATCTTGAGATTATTGTTTTATCCTGATAACGACTTATTTTGCTCATAATCGTGGGAAAACAAAGCACATTTGTCAAGGTAATGACAATTTTCAGAGATGCAAAAACACAAAACAAGCAAAAATAGCACGCGGCATGGCGTGTCCTCCCCATGCTTATCACAGTGACGAGCCTCATGTTTTGTTTTCTTAATCATCACAAAATGATGTCGTTATCTCGACAACACGGGCTTTGTTTTCCCAAGATAACGAGATTAATTAAAAAAAAAATTAAAAATCAAACCTGCCTGCTGGGTTGGTTATGCGACTCAGGCGTCACTGTCATGATAGATCTCGTACATATCGGGCTTCAGCATCATTAGATGATCTGTGAGCCAGAGATGACAGACGCTGTAGCTTTGGAGAAAGACTAAAACAACAATGTAAAGTAGGAATTAGCTATTTCAACATCCTGATGTAAGGTTAATCAGATCGTAAAAGATAATGGAATCACAATAGAGTGCTGGGAAACAAATCTTCTGCTTGTGTGTGTGTGTGTGTGTGTGTGTGTGTGTGTGTGTGTGTGTAAGAGAGAGAGATTCTATTTCTAGAGCACTTAACAGCTCTTCATAGACATGTGACACACACACACACACACACACACACACAGTCTGTCAGATGCAGGAAATCACAATGTCACACTTAACGTTAAATAAGTAAAATTCGTGCTTGCTGCAACAACAATTCAAGAACAGATTTCCAGGACTCCAGAGCATTGTCTGAGGAGAGGCTGCGGGTTTTTTTTCAGAATCTTTTCTCGTAGAGATTTTCAAATAAAATCTTTTCTTCCAGTCATGGAGCACAGACTGAGCGTATCATGCTTTTTAATTCAGCCGCTGACGTACAGGTACTTCACATAATAATCCATCAGACTGGGCGCTCTGTAATACGATAGGATGACGGGCGCTTTGTAACATGTTTGAACAGTCTGACATATTTCCTGTTTGAAATGATGAACTAGTTTTAGACATCCTTAAATACGTCATCGGTTATGACAGCGCAATTCAATAACAAAAATCAAGCGGGGACAGTTTTTAAAACCTTGAAATGGAGATGGGACACGCACACACGTCACCACATGAAAAAGTGTGTTTCGGTTTGTCGTCATATTTGGAGCCCAGAAGGAGACTCGAGCGGAGTAAAAGTTCAGTGAGTTTATTGGTAGAGCTGGTTTGGCAGCAGAAGGGTCAAGACAGAGTGGACGGAGACAGAAGACAGGCAGGCTGTTTCTTCTTACTGAGTCCTCTCTGAGCTGCTTGTAAAAGTGTGCAGACACTCTCAGGAGCGAAATCGAAAGGCTAAATCAACATCAGCTGTAGTTTAAACTGCCGTGTGCCATTGTTCTGTTGTTTTGTATGTATTTTTTGCGCTCCACATCATGTGATAAGGAGTTAAATACGTAGAAAAATAAATAGTTTAGAGCAGCCGACAGCAGCAGCCACTGGAGAAGACTGAATAAAGTGGAGGTGAAGTGTGGGCTCTTATACTGAGGCTGCTGAGGAGGAGATGAGCTGCAGGTGTGAAGCGCTGCCAGGTGCTTGATTGCAGTGGCCATGCCCTCCAAACACACACACACAAACACACACACACACACATGCACACGCACACACACACGCAAACAGAGGGAGAACAGGAGCAGAAGAACACTAGGAAAAGGGGAAAACACTAGGCACGTTTCCATTAACCCTCAAACTGCACGAAATGAAATCGGGAATACAAAATACGCCTAATGGAAACACGCCAATTTAAAAAAAACAACAACTCCAGTTTAGCGTAAAAAAGTTTTTAACGCTCCTATGAGGTGGTATTATAGGCGATTTGAAAAAAGCCATATTTCTTGTATCTTTTATAGCTCATATGATGTGCAACACCGGGTGGCGATAATGTGACTTTGTTGATGCCAACCGCCATTAAACACAAAGAAGAAGACAAAGTTCAACAAAGTCACTTGACATTATTGAAAACATGACTCTATAGCTGTGTCTGAAACCGTCCCCTATCACGGATTTAGTGCACTATATAGTGTATTCGCCCATTTTGTAGTGGTGTCCGAATTCTCTGCTGTTAATTTCATCCACTACACAGTGCACTATAAAATGCACAGCAAATTTGAGTGTACATGATGTATACTACATTCAACTCCCAGCTTCCACAGTGCAAAGTGGTCGTGTATTTCCGTGGGAAAAAAAGTAGTGTCCGAAATCTCGTTTGGTTATTCCCTATAAAGTGCACTATTCAATACAGACTACATAGTGAATAGTGAGTGAGTGAATGAGGGGATGGTTTCGAACACAGAAGAAGAGATGGAGATCTTCTTAATTCTTACACGAGACAAAGAAATTATAGCGACATTAGATCGGCTTTATTGAGTGGCTGCAATAGAAATAAATGTGCCACTGTTTTGGACATCCATCGCCATGGTTACTTAGTTTTAAAGTATCTGATATTTTTGGTACTTAAGTATCAGAAGTAATTTTATCATAAAATAAATTTACTGAAGTATTAAATGTTCTTTAATAAAAACCAAGGGGTCAGAGTTATTTTGAAGTTTATTTGTCGTAACATGCTATGTTAAAAATGGAGCGTGCATTATGATTGAAAAAAAGGCTTTTTTACACAACTTTAAGAAAAAAATTTATTTTTTTCCATCCGTCCCATTCTTTCATCCGTCCCATTAAAAGAAAACATTTTATTAAAAGAAATAAAAGTAAAAGTTGACAGAAATATAAAATCTCTATAAAAAACTATAAAATAAAACTACCTCATTACATTACACGGCTGTTCTTATGTCTCGTTGTCCTCCGTCAAACCGTAACCACGCATTTTTGCAAAACAAATGAACCCTGAAACAGACTCACCTAAATCGTCACGCTAATCCAGAGTAAAACTCCATAATCTATCATGAAAAATGATCATTAGAGGCCTCCTGCTAAGCACACATGAATCGGTGCGGTGTATTAACAGGGAGTGACTGTGAGTGTGTTTCTAATCCGTAATGACGGCTATCAATCACGCCGACATCTGCTCTTTGTGGTGATCAGGAATAAATACGGGAAGTGAAAATTTTGTTCGACCGCGTTGATCTTATGCAACACAACTGAACTTACACTTGGAGTTAAAATAAAAAGAATTGGCGATGAACGGGAGGTAAAAGTTTACCAGACGTGTGAAAACAGCTGCTTCAATCCCCCCCTTTTTTGCCTTTGAACGTCCCACTTGCAGCAGCATAAAAATAAGCGGCAATTATGCAATGAGCTGAAAAGATTCGGTACATCTTACAAAACAACGGAGTACATGAAACACATTGTACTTTCATCAGTCGCAGCAGCTAAAAAAATTCAGTGTTAGCCAGGGGAAATGGTGTTAACGCGCAGGAAGAGCCATCTCAGCTGTCTAGACACACTGACAAACAGAAAACCCCGAGCGACGGTGGGGTAGCTAGAGGAAGTCATTTGGAAGAAACATGGCTCCCCAGTATTTCAGCCTGTACAGGGCATGTGTACCGACAGATTAAACCATCTTTGAAGTCTGCCATACATCAGTTGAAAACTCCCTTCCCCTGCTCTTTAAGCTAATAAGCTTAAATCTTCCAGCAGCCAAAGCTGCTCCTCCATGAAAAAAAAAGACGAAGAGGAGGAAAAAAAACCTTTTAATCCCGGCTTTGATGATACATTATGTGCTGCTGGAAAGAACACTCAAAGTTCCCCCCGAAACTTAAAAGTGACACGGACCCCATCAGGCTGTTCTGGATGGAGCAATCCAGCGAGCAGGGAACGTTCCCACAACACTGACTAACGTTACCTACATGTTTTAATAATGTTTTAAATAAAGCATTTCATTCAAACGTTCAAAGAACGTTTTAAGGAAGTTTATCATTTCAAACAATGTTCCTGTAAGGTTAAATGTTGCAGTTGACTTAACTGCAACATTGCAAAGATGTTTTGGTGACGTTGAGAGGTGACAGATCATAGAAGGCTCATTAATAAAACGTTCCCACAATGTTACATGAGAATGAAGGATGAACATTTTAAAAGCAACAGTCAGAACATGTTATAGAAGACTGACATTACAGAACAAAGTTTAATGAAAATGTAAAAAAACCCAAATTTTTATATTAATAGAGATTGTTATCCTAACTTTAAGAAGAACATCGCTGAAACGTTACTTAAACACTGAATTTCTTGCATGGTACCATTCTCAGAATGTTTTACGAACCAAAAATTGCTCGCTGGGTTGGATATATTCGGAGTTTGGAGGGTTTGTGTACTGTAAACTGTTTTCCCAGTGAGCAGAGAACATTCCCGTAACACTGGCTAATGTTAACTTAAAGTTGCAATAATGTTTTAAAGAAAACAATTTAATCCAATGTACAAAGAACGTTTTAATAATGTTTATCATTTTAAACAATGTTCCTGTAAGGTTAAATGTTGTTGACTAAGATGTGACGTTTTAACGGCAACATTGCGAGGATGTTTTGGTGACGTTGAGAGGTGACAGATCATAGAACCTTGTTTTATGAAACGTTCCCACAATGTTAGATGAGAACAAAGGAAAAACAGTTCAAAAGCAACATTCAGAACATGTTATTGAGGACTGACATTACAGATCAAAGTTTAAATGAAAATGTAATGTAATGTGACATGTAAAAAAACCCAAATTTTTATATTAATAGAGAATGTTATCCTAACTTTAAGAAGAACATCGCTGAAACGTTACTTAAACATTGAATCTGTTGCTCAGAATGTTTTAAGAACCAAAAATTGCTCGCTTGGTTTCGATATATTCGGAGTTTGAAGGGTAACTGTTTTCCTAGTTCCTACAACATTGGCTAATGTTACATACACGTTGCAATGTTGTTTTAAAGAAACCATTTTAATCTAATGTTCAAAGAATGTTTTAATGATGTTTTGGTGACGTTAAAAGGTGACAGATCATAAAACGTTCTTTATGAAACATTCCCACAATGTTACATGAGAACAAAGGAAGAACATCTTAAACATTAAAAACATGTTATTGAGGACAGAGATTACAGTCCATTGTTTTATTAAAATGTAATGTAATGTACTTAGAGAATGTTACCTAAACTAAAAGAAAACGTTATTAAAACATTGCATTGTACAATTCTCAGAACGTTTTTAGAACCAAACAGTGCTAACTGGGAACCGGCAGAAGGAGCGTCCACGTCTATGACAATAGCATCGGCAGCTGGAGGGTTGGGGGGACCGGGGAGTGTAAGGGGGCATTTTTCCATGCTCCGTTCGTCATATAATCACTTGTATTTCAACCCAGCCCCATTCCTCAGATATGACGGCGGCAAACAACACGCAGACACAAGCATAAACTCAACGTGACCCCGCTTTCTGCATGTGTAGCACTCGGCGGCTCAGCGAGCGCAGATTAAGCTTTGAGGGGAAGCAGCGTGGGGGCTGAGGTAGTACGGAGAGAGGAGGGGAGGGAAGGGGAGAGACGAAGAGCAAAAGATTTTTTTTTAAAAAATGGGGAAGGAGGGTATGAAAAAAAGGCAGGATCACAGAGGGAGGAGAGAGAGGGTGAGAAAGGAGAGAGGGAGGGAGGGAGAGGGGGAGGCCACGGAGTTCAGATTCGACTGTCATTTTCCAGCAGAGAGAGAGACAGAAAGAGAGAGAGAAAACAGAGGAGCGCAAAGATCTGCTTTCCGGTTTCTATGGCAACAGCAGGCTATTATCCTCAACTGTCATTTATTATGAAGGGATCTGACTTCAGCGAGGGAGGAGAGAGAGAGAAAGAGAGGGGGAGAGAGGACGTACAGGGAGGTCAGGCCTCCTGTTTACCTCTGGGAACAGAGAGCGGTGTGAAGTCAAATGAACGGAGGTAAAATCTCTCCTCAGATCACATGACTGCAGGATCCAGCTGATCCCGGTTTCTGCAGGCCGTCAATGATACCTCACTAGTTATTCATATTATTCAGTATCTTTAAACCTTTGAAACCTAAGCCCGATTTCTTTAAACCCTTATGTCATTTTAGGGGTCTTCTGGTATGTTTAACTGCATAGAAAACCCCATAAATGATCTTTTCTTTTATTTATTTATTCATTTTTTTGATATTTGATTACTTTTCCGAGAATGGCCTCAACATTAGAAAAACAATGAAACATTGCCTTTGTTCATATTTCCATGAAAGCTGTACAACAACAGGGTAAAAATCTTGTCCTGGGGGTCATTTTTGACCCGGCAGTTTTATTTCATACCACAAAAACCACACACAAACACACACATCCTTGTACTTATGTCTTTGTGAGGACCTTCACTGACACAGTGCATTCCCTCGCCATTTACCCTGTCCTCAACCATCACATCTAAATGCCTAACTCTAACCCTAATTGCATCCTGAACCCTAAAACCAAGAGTCAAACCTCAAACAGCTGAAGAAGTGAGGACAGGTCAAAATGTCCTCACTTTTCAAAAATGTCCTCACTCTGCTGCAAAAATACTTTTGTGTAGTCCTCACTATGTAGCATACACAAAAACATATGCACAGGCACGCACGTGCATACACACACACACACACACACACACACAGAAATACATCTGTAAAGTCCATGCACACTAACTTGCAAACTGTCCCACATGGTTAACTTAGAGTTGATTGATTTATGTTCTTCGTGTTTTTGTGTTGTATCTATTGTCTCATTTTATTCTTACTCATAGTCGTTGTTTAATTTTGTTGTGAGGTTTTTGTTATTTTGCAGTCAAAGTCTTCATTGTGCAGTATAATATACTTTGTTGCTAAAGACTTACTGTTTCTCTACAATAAAATGCATTCAAAATGACTTTGTGCACATTTTTCTACTTTCTTAGGCTATACAAGGGGTATATCTTGCTAAAAAAATATGTTTTTACCTAATAATAATAATTAATAAATAAATAAACCTCCACTTTAGTAAAGAAAACAATTTAAAGCAGTCTTTCTGCACAGTGAAGAGGGATAACCTCAATATTCACAAAGTTTGTGATGAATGACAGGTTGTTTCTTCATGCAAAATAAATTTGGGGTTTAAAATTTAAGTCAAGACAACACAAGGGTTAATAACACGGGAGGATATGACCCAAAAATTTGTAAAATTATAAATAAAGAATAAGTGAAAGTGGTAAAGTAGTGAAATTACCAAAAAAGGAAAGTAAAAAACAAAAATCAACAACCCTAACCCTGAAATACAAGAAGTTTTTGCAGTTGTCCACACAATTTTAAAATTGAATTTTCCCCTTAGATTATGACCCCCATCTCCATCACAGAAATCTCTTTGATCATTTGCTGGCAGTGAACTATTTTTAGCCTTAAACATTATTTGTGCTGTTTGGAATCGCACAAGATCCACGAATTTTAATAATATTGACTTTAAAAAATAACATGTTTGTGTGATCCTGAAATCTGACGTTGTGAAGGATTCTTGTTGCTCTTTTTTGGAGAATGATCAGTGAGTGCATTTATCTTTTTGCACAGCAAATTAAATAATTAGACTAAAAAATAGATTGCACATCATCATATAGACTTTATATGTTGAGTGTCTGTCAACACTATAGGGCTGTTGTACTGCATCATACTGAATAACCTGCTATTATCTACATTTTGGCAAACAGAAGTCAAATCAAGTCAATTTTATTTATAAAGCCCATTGTTACAAAACACAGTTTGCCTCAGAGGGATTTACAGCACAGAGACATCCGTCTGTCCTTTGAGCCTCAAATTGACTCCCCGGAAAAAAACTATAATGGGGAAAAAATGGTAGAAACCTCAGGAAGAGCGACTGAGGACGGATCCCTCATCCAGGACGGACAAATGTGCAATAGATGTCGTAAAAAACAATTAAATTACAGTAGATGACAAAATGATATATAGGAGAGCGAGAGAGACAGAGATAAGGAGCATCATGTTGCCATGGCGTCTCTGTTTGCCACTTTGTGCCGGCGCAGTGAGAATAAAAAGGCACTGACTTCGGGAAATCGACTCGTGGCTCAACTGTGCGACAGCCGGCGACGGCCGACCACAATTTCTGATGTCAGAAATTCGTCCGATCATCCAAAGGCAGTTCGGGAGCAGATGATCTGCCCTCGCTCCTCCCTGCACACTGCACAATAAGTGAAATTACAGTCAAGCAAGCGATTTAAATTTGGTTAAATGATATTTGTGCATTTTTTAAATGTTCCTCGAATGTAAAACTTATTTTTCTTCCGCTGGGCAACAGTTTGTGGTCTACAGTAGATCACAAAATGATATATAGAAAGAAAGAGAGAGAGAAAAGAGAAAGAGAGGGAGGAAGATAAGAGGGGAGAGATGCACAGCAACAATAACATAATTCTAATACACATAAAAATAATAAATGTCATTTATGATAGCGTGTAATGTTACAAGCAAATACTGCAGTTTATGTATGTGGTGATAACAGTCATATGTGTATATCAACAGAAACATGTTTGTTAAATCAGAATAGCTGCTAATTGCTAAAAACAGTAAGTCGACATCAAAAGACGAATAACAGCGATCCGAGTCCGCTCAGCTGCTGAGTCGTCCGTTATCAGCTTCATGAATGAACGGACTTTAACCGTATATACTGTGGCATGTATACGTTCGGAGGAGTGAGCCTCTGCCTTACAGTAGCACAGAGAAACTGCTGCTGTGGCCAAGGTGGAAATGATTATGGAACAGGAGGCAGCTATTCCAATTTGAAACGGATAGTCGTGCCCTTGTAGAGTACACGGAAAATATCACTCCCTCGCTTAACTGCTACCACCGCTCGCATAGTTCAGCACGAGCAAAATATACATGTCCATGTGCACACGTGTGTATGTTCAGCTTACTGTATGCTGTGAAAAAGAAAAAGAGCAGAGGAGAGAAAAGAAAAAAAGAAACATGGAGAGGATGGGAGGGGGCGGAGGACGAGAAATAAGATATGAAGAGGTGGGTGGTATTTGGGTTGAGATGGAAATATCTCCCTCTTGTTTTCCTCTCTCCTCGCCCGTCCTGTATCTCTCTGTCTCCCCTCACTCCTCCCCTCGGCCGGCTCCTGACAGGGTTCGGGGGGACGGCCCAGCCGACGCTCCAGGTGGCCCTCTTTGGAGCCCCGCTCGGCGCTGGAGGGACGGGGCCTTCATACCATGCGCTACCTCGAGGTCAGTGGGTTTGTTCTGGCAGCAGCGAACGGGCATCATTACAGTTTCATTACAGCGGGAACTGGCTGAAATAAAAGCTGCTTTTTACGTCCTGAGGAGCCCCTGAAACTACTTGAAGACTAGAGGGGAGAGACAGAGACAGACAGAGGGAGAGACAGAGGGAGACACAGAGGGAGAGACAGAGGGAGAGACAGAGGGAGACACAGACAGAGAGACAGAGGGAGAGACAGAGGAAGAAACAGAGGGAGAGACAGAGGGAGACACAGAGGGAGAGACAGAGACAGACAGAGGGAGAGACAGAGACAGACAGAGGGAGAGACAGAGGGAGACACAGAGGGAGAGACAGAGGGAGAGACAGAGACAGAGAGACAGAGGGAAAGACAGATAGAGAGACAGAGGGAGAGACAGAGGAAGAAACAGAGGGAGACACAGAGGGAGAGACAGAGGGAGACACAGACAGAGAGACAGAGGGAGAGACAGAGACAGAGGGAGAGACAGATAGAGAGACAGAGGAAGAAACAGAGGGAGAGACAGAAAGAGAGACAGAGGAAGAGACGGAGGGAGAGACAGAGGAATAAACAGATAGAGAGACAGAGGAAGAAACATAGAAAGAGAAAGAAACAGAGGGAAAGACAAAGAAAGAGACAGAGAAAAAGACAGAGGGAGAGACAGAGGACGAGACAGAGGAGACAGAGGAGGAGACAGAGGGAGACAGAGAAAGAGACAGAAGAAGACATCGAGCAAGAGCCAGAGGAAAACAGAGGGAGAGACAGAGTGAGAGACAGATAGGGAGACAGAGGAAGAAAGAGACAGAGAAAGAAACGGAGGGAGAGACAGACAGAGAGACGATAAAATGAGTCTCGATGGGAGCGAGAGGGACGTATTTTCAGGTATTAAATCTGGAGGGACCAGTTGTTAAGATGTCTCTCGGTTTTTCACCCGTGAAGAAAGTCCTCAAATATCGACGCTTTGACAGCGTTATCGGCGGACAATCCCGAAGCCAAAAGGCCTCTTCTGAATCCACATGATTCACTGATAAACGGCGTCAGCTGCAAACGTGACCGGACAGAACCAACCCAGTCTCGATCCAAAGTCGTCACACGGTGACGGTCGGGCAGTGATCGTCCACGTCAACCTTTAACGTGTTCGGTATCGATGCCACGTCAAGCTTTGACGCTCTGAGTTCAGAGTGAAAACAGGTGGTGTAACCACAATATTAAGGAGTGTGAGTTTTGAGGTGGACAGGTCACACAAACAACTGACTTTGACCAATCATGTCTTGAGTGTGTGTGTGTGTGTGTGTGTGTGTGTGTGTTTTATACACCTTACCATGTGCCCTAAACCGAACCATCTGTGTTGCCTAATCCCAACCATTGTGACACTCTGCACTGTTGTGTGAACACACGGACCATACATGCCGCCTCTTTCCACCACACATGCATTTTTTAACATCATGTTAACGAGTTGCGTCATCCCACCACGTGCATTTCTGTAGCGGCATCCCGGCACGTCGTAGCTTGACGATACCTAAAACGTGACCGAACGTCACCATGTGATAAGCTCGGAGTGAGAATGTGTTGAAGGAACCTGTTGCAGGTGCCCAATACGCCACTGGATGGTTGTCAGGTTGAAACGCTGCGAGAAACAACGTAATATAAGGAGTATAAGTTTGAGGGCACCTGTAGGGCGGCGATAGAGGCGTGTATGGTCAAAAAAATTCAGGATTTTTATGCTGGAGTCCAGTGTTCGCTTCCCGTCTCAATGTGACGTTTTTTTTTCTACACCGCACCATGATCGTTTTTCTGATACTAACTATCGGTGCCAGCAGGTGCTCTTGCTGACATCCTGGCGTGTGCTTTTGTGCTTTTGTTGTCTAAAAGTTATTGTATTGCATTATTTTACTGTAAGTGTGGAGGCAATATCTGTGCAACACTGAGTTAAAGACAAATTTCCCCGACTATAAAGTATGTCATATCATATCGTTTTGTAAACATAACCACATGAAGCGAAAACCAACCGTGTGCATATGTTTACGTCACAGTAGCGCCGTTCCTGAACGCCAACAGCAGACGCAGAAGGATACTAAAAAGTATTATGTAGACGCAGAAGTCCACTGAAAAGCGACAACATGTGGCAACTTGGGATGAGAAAGTGTTGCTCAGAAACGACATAGTCTGGACAAGCATCAACCTCCGAGGCTTAAAAATGAAGCAAATGCAGAAGCGCTAAAAACTGCAGTTCCATTAATGGCCACTTGAGGCTGGCTCCAAAAGTGAGTCAATCTCCATAGACCTCCATGTTATTTTTCCAAATTTACAGCAGAAAAAATATGTTTAGAGCCTTGTACAAAAAAAACCCCCGAAGCCTCAGCTAATGTCAACATTCATGACAACTGTAGAGTGATTTTTTTTTTTTAAATAACTCGCACACATTTTATTAAGGCCCAAAATTACGCATATTCAAGGTTGGAGCTGCTTAAAGTAACAGGCTGTCTGCTGCTTCGAGTCAGATCCACCCCTCGCTCCACAGCTCCAGCCTCTCGTCCAAATTTGTGACTTCTGGCTCCTAAAAAAACAAAATACTGTCAAAAAATTAAAAATACTGAGCTCGAGAGCTCAGAACAGGAGTCCACAAACCACTGGCTGACATCACAGTTGGATGTAAACCAAAAAACTACAAAAAGTACTTTATTTACGTCCTAAGTTTATTTTGAAAAGACACTATATGCATTTAACCCCCTGAACCCCAGAGCAAATTGATTTATTTGAAAACGCAGGAAAAAGGCAATGAGCAACTATATAAGAAATGTTTCATAAATTCCAAGAAATGAACAGATTTAGTTTGTTGTTGTTTTTTAAAGCTAAGGAGAACATTTCTATTAAACGATAAAATTATTATTATCATAGATAAATATTTATATTATTTTACAGAATTATTTTAATTTTAAAGCACCTCCAATCAAGGTCACTTTGGAGTTTTACTTCTGCTTTCCTGTTTGTTTGGGTTTTTCGTTTTTGTTGTTTTTTTACTTACTTTCTGGTAATTTCTCTATAATTTTTTTATTAATGTCTTGCTCATTTTGGGGTCATTTCTTCTTTCCTTGCTCATTGCCCCCTTCTCATGTCTTTAAAAGAAATCACACCAGTTTGCTCAGGTTTCAAGGGGTTAATGAGTGAAACCTGTACAATTCTTGTGAAAACGGATGTTTATTTTGAAAAGGAACAATGCATGTAAGGAAAAGAAATCGACACGCCGTCCCTGAGTGCCCAAAACTGATGCAGGAGGGGCACCAGAGCTTCATTATTTGACATGCGGGGCCACTGACCAACCATTGGTGTTTGACCAGTCCTACAACCACAACAAGGTGTTATTTTTGTGGTATTTGTGCAATAAGACAAACTGCTCACAGGGCAGGTTGTTAAAACACATCTGCTAATGTGCTAACAATCTGGAAATATGCAAGCACGCAGCCTCTGTACTCAACATTTGTCATTTTGTTCTTGGGATTGTACTTTGTTTATTTCAACAATACCAGGACAAATGTACTTGTACCATCAATGCTCATAACTGTCTATAAACACGTCTCTTGTTAAGTGGTTTATATTCGGACAGAGGAGGTGGACGACACGTCTCTATTTCCTCTCACTGCACAAAAAAAACCCCGAAATATGCCGGATACGGCTGCTGGTGACATCAGCCCGAGTCTGTGCAAGAGCAGAATCAAGTTCCTGCCGTCCGACCAATCACGAGCAGCGCAATTGATTGTGAACAATGCTGATTGGCTCACACAGCTGTCAATCAGGAGGTCAAGCCCTCTTTTTTGTAGTTCATTCATTCACCTTTAATTTAAATCTCAAGGAATCATTGAGAGCAAGACCTCATTTTCAGTGATGTATAATATCAAATAACTTATTCAAAACTCAGAACAAACTTGAACACATACAGCAGAGTGATAAGAAATACCTAAAATATCACACACCAATTTTGGGCAGAATTTATTTGATGCACTTCGGTTTTTTTATTTATGTATTTTTAGTTTGGCCCATGTCCCATTTGTGAATATGAAAGGTGGTTTAAGACACCAGGGGCAACTGGCAATATTTTAAAATATTTTTTATTAAAAATATTTTGATTATTGGAAATTTAGGGGTCAGTAGAAACTACACGTAACACAACTACATGTCAACATTTTTTAGCTGATTGGCTAATTTCTTAGCAACCAGTTGCCTAATTACACATCCTGCAGGTGTGGAGCCACATTGACATTATACTGTTTCTGCACTCGTTCAGTGTTATTCTAACATTAACGTCCTTTTATCTCTGTTTTTGGTCTCCACCAACTTTTGCTACCAAATGCTCCTCCGTGTTCACCACTTAGTGACATCTGCAGCTGGTATTTGGAGGTTCCCAAAAACAGCCAAAAGAAAATTGGGGATGCAGCATTCGTGAGTTACGCCCCAAAACTTCAGAACACACTAAAATTAAAAACTTATCTTTTCACTTTCGTCTTTAATAAGCTCCGACTCAACTGCCCTGCTTTGCTGCATTTCTTTAAAATGTTTTATTTTCTTTCATTTTATGCATTTTATAAACTCTATTTTTACCCTTATTTTCATAAACGTTATTTCAATGGGTTTTATTTTCCCATCTGATGTTATGCATCCTGTGCTTTCTGTTTTTATACTTATTTTTTTAATTTAAGTTTCAAGAATCCTTTATGATCATTCAGACTCTATAACAAACAGGCATACAGAAATTTCAAAGCATCTGACAAGACACTAAAAACAATATATGTGTGTGTGTGTGTGTGTGTGTGTGTGTGTGTGTGTGTGTACATATGTACAAGGTGGTTAGTACAAAATAAATTAATAAATCAACAAAAATAATAATTCAGCTATTGTCCATGCAAAAACCTAAAGAGTCCTTAGATGTCAGGTAGCAGATGCTATTGTTTTACTGTTTTTATTCTTTTATCTCCATTTTACTAGTTTTATCATTTGGATTTATCCATCTGAAGATTCTGATCTTATTTTATTTTTTCATGCAGGTTTTATTTTGTCTTTCTGTCTTCTATGTAAAGCATGTTCTTTTATTAAAGGTGCCATTCAAATAAAGATTTTTATTATTGTTGTTATTGTTATCATTATTATCATCATCATCATCATCATCATCATCATTATTAAGTCTATAATTATTATTATTAAACAGCTTCCAAAAACAACAATATGAGAGCAATAAGAGTGAACCAAAACCATTAAGTATCCAACCAGTCAGCTAAACAGTGAGCCGAAACCCATTTTCACATCGTCACGCTGTCATCTGATGCATTTTTGTTGAAACAAAATTGATTTTATAAAACAGATGGTGCAACACACGAAGACAGTCCTCCATTTTAACGTCCCCTCAGCTCCTGTCAGCTCTGTTAAGATGGCCTGCTGCACACTGTGGCTTCGACACTGCAGATCTCGTTCTCAAAGTTCACTAAAAATCTAACAAAGGACCTGTGTGGACATAAATAACCACGAAAACTGAATACTGATCAAGACAAGTCCATTAAAATAACCTCACTGTATTTTTATGTCTTATAAGTGGTCTGATATGTCACACTGATCACATATTATATATTCGGCCACTGAACCTCATGTCAGGTTGCACTTATTTTTGTCCTGGTAATGTATCAACATGGCAAAACTCGCCCTAAAACTGTGCTGATATGATCAGTAATATAACAGGACTGAGCCATAAATGCCAGATTTGGCTCAGATCAGGCCTGAATGTGAAACAAATGTTGAATTTTAAAGTTATAAAACATTCAAATAAGCAAAGTTTTATAATAACTGCATGTTAAACATGATTTTACTGATTAATAAATCCATATTTATTGTTGTAACACCTCAAAATTCACCCTAAAACTGTCTCTGCTCTGATGACATTGCCGGAAGTGCCAGATCACCCAGATGTGTCTGTGATATCAGACATGTTTGTGTAAGATTTATGGCGTTGTTGACCGACTGCAGCGCTGTGACTGACCAAAGAGATACAGTGGATTATTTCAAACACGCCAAATAAAATATGAGCAGCAAAAACAACACCAGAGTGCCCACCGGATATATTCAGTAAACAAAAGTATGTATTTAATGTCCAAAAAGAAGCAGAAGGAAGTGAATATTTATCAAATCCTACCCCACTTTTAAACATGTATTCAATATTGTTTCTATGTACAATCCCTCCCTGGATGAGAGGACACATGTGTGGATTTAATTTCATCTTTTGCCGAATCAATAAACAAATAAACAAAACATACACAAGATAATAAAATGCTTAAATCAGCCCGAGGCCAAGAGTGCGACAAATAAATGAATGTTGTTTTAAACTGTCTGTATTAACACACACTGTGGCCATGAATAGATATATAGGCAACAATTCTCAAAATCCACTGTAATATTTGCTATTATTCCATTAATCTCCTTATATTCTTAAGTGTTTTTCTTTTCTCGGTCATTCTGCATTTCAACAAATCCTGCACTGCATGTTGAACTCAATTTGCTTTCAATACTTCTAATAATAATAGCAGTTTTTGTAAACCTAAGTGCTTTGCAAACCATGAAAAAAGGATAAAAAAATTAAACAATACAAGTGACACTTTTGACATTTTATTGAAGTTTTTTTATGAATTACATATTTAGTGAAAAGTGCCACAAAAAGGAACCCATGATAGACTGAATGAAGCTATTCAGGAGCTTTTCACCTCTCCAAAATCCTAATTTGTCTCTTTCAAATTACAGCCATTAACGCACAAAATCTATTTTTGTCAGTTGCATTATTCGGTGGCAATGCAGGTACTAATGTGACAATAAACATATGATTCAATAAATGCTTATTTTGACACCGGAGGGCTGAGTGCATGTTTTGTTTATGTGAAAATAATTAAATATTTAACCTTAAACTCAACTATTTCCTAAATGTGTAGCTGCTTTACTTAAACCTGACCGTGCTCGCCGTGACCCCGACATCTCTCGCCTCCGACGTGATGAAAAACGGTTGTGAATACTTTAATTATGCTGTTGTTGTCATGACTTCACATTGAAAAAAAACTGACATTGAGCTGCAAAAAAAAAAAACGCTGGCAATAAAGATTTTGCAGATACTTCATATAAATGTTTGTATTATTACAAAGAATGCAACATGTTTAGGTAACGCCGAACAGATTTCTTTTGGGTAATACAAAACAGGCTATATTCAAGATTCAAGGTTCAAGGTTTCTTTATTTGTACAGACAGGAAATCCAGTTATCCAGAACAAGACATCACAACAATACAGATTTAAAATACATTCAAATAAATACATAAAGAAGTATAAACTAGTGTTAAAATAGTATCAAATATGATATTTAGGTAATGCTTAACAGGTTATTTTCAAGACTCAAGGTTCAAGGTTTAAGACTGGCAATGAAGATTTTGCAGATGCTTCATATTAATGTTTTGTATTATTGCAAAAATGCAACATATTAAGGTAACGCTGAACACATTTTATTTGGGTAATATTCAAGATTCAAGGTTGGGGACGGCCTCCAGCTCAGTGAGTAGAGGTAGTCCTGCACTAATAAAGGCATGAAAAGCCAAAAAAAATCTTTTAAAAAAATATTCAAGGTTCAAGGTTTCTTTATTTGTACAGACAGGAAATCCAGTTATCCAGAACAAGACATCACAACAATACAGATTTAAAATACATTCAAATAAATACATAAAGAAGTATCATCTAGTATTAAAATAGTATCAAATGTCATATTTAGGTAATGCTTTAACAGAATTCAAAAGGTTTAGGTTGGCAATGAAGATTTTGCAAATGCTTCATATTAATGTTTTGTATAAAATGTTTAGGTCCAACATATTTGGGTAATATTAAATGGATCATATTCAAGGTTCAAGGTTCAAGGTTTGAGGTTTCTTTATTTGTATCAGAGGGTAAAGCTGCTGTGCAGACAGGAAATCCAGAAATCCAAAACAAGAAATCACAAAATAAAGACCTGAAAACAAATACGTTAAAACAAATACATATAAAAGCATCACCTCTTATTAAAAAAGTATTGAAGTATCATGTTTAGGTAATGCTGAACAGGTACAAATGATAAACAGGTCATATTCAAGGCTCAAGGTTAAAGGTTTGTAATGAAGATTTTGCAAATACTTTATAGAAATGTTTTGTATTATTACAAATATGCAAAATGTTTAAGTACAACATCTTTGGGTAACGCTAAATAGGTAATATTCAGTGTTCAAGGTTCAAGGTTTAAGGTTTCTTTATTTGTATCAGAGGGTAAATGTGCTCCAAAACAATCCAAAACAAGACATCACAACACAGACATAAATGCAGACGTAAAAGACATTAAAACAAATACACAAAAATGTATCATCAAGTATTAAAAAAGTATCAAAGCATCATATTTGGATAATGCAAAACAGGTCATTTGTAGGAAATGCCAAACAAATTTCATTTGGGTAATGCTTGATGGGTAATATTCAAAGTTCAAGGTTTGAGGTTTGAGGTTTCTTTATTTGTATCAGAGGTTAAATCTGTTTTGCAGACATGAAATCCAGCAATCCAAAACAAGACATCACAACAATATAGATTTAAAGACATTAAAACAAATACGTAAAAAAGCATAATCTAGTATTAAAATATTATCAAAGTATCATATTTAGGTCATGATTAACAGGTTATATTCAAGGCTCAAGGTGCAAGGTTCAAGGTTGGCAATGAAGATTTTGCATTTGCTTCATATTAATGTTTTTTAATGATTACAAATATGTAAAATGTTTAGGTACAGCATATTTGGGTAATGCTGAATAGATCATATTCAAGGTTCAAGGTTTCTTTATTTGTAGCTAAGAGTAAACAAAAATACAGATTTATAAGATGTTAAAACAAATACATAAAAAAGCATCAACTAGTGTTAAAATAGTATCAGCGTATGATGTTTAGGTAACAGCTACAAAAAATGTGTAATGATAAACAGGTTAGATTCCAGGCTCAAGGTTTAAGGTTTAAGGTTTAAGGTTTAAGGTTTAAGGTTTAAGGTTTGAGGTTTCTTTATTTGTATCAGAGGGTAAATTTGTTTTTCAGTCAAGAAATCCAGCAATTTAAAACAGGATATCACAACAATACAGATTTAAAAGACGTGAAAACAAATACATAAAACATCATCATCTAGCATTAAAATAGTATCAAAGCATCATATTTTGGTAATGCTGAACAGGTTATATTCAAGGCTCAAGGTTCAAGGTTTGAGGTTGGCAATGAAGATTTGCATTTGCTTCATATTATTGTTTTGTATTATTATAATATGCAAAATGTTTAGGTACAGCATATTTGGGTAATAATGAATATATCATATTCAAGGTTCAAGGTTCAAGGTTTGAGGTTTCTTTATTTGTATCGGAGGGTTTTGGATTTCTGGAAATCCAGAAATCCAAAACAAGAAACCACAACAACATAAACTTAAAAGACATTCAAACAAATATATTTTTTTAAAAAAACGTATCATTTGTATTTAAATAGAATCAAAGTCTCGTATTTGGGTTATGCTAAACAGATTAATATTTAGGTAATGCTAAACATTTGAATAAATAGTTTAGGTGTCAAAACCACATATTTATACGGGGAGGGGACAACAGTATTAGTTTATTGCATCAGAATGATAAAATCTTTTTTAAAAGCTGAATATATTTAGTAATAGTGAATATCACCCAGTTTCATCTAATCTAATGAAATGAGAATAATCAGCATTCTCAGCATTAAAGATTAAATGATAAATAATAATTATGTTCCTATATGATTAATTGAATTCTGCGACAAACTAGATATTTTCACTTTCCAGAGGAAAGAAAGAGTTTGATTGAATCTGAAGGAAAACAACCTGATTTATTGTTTCTCATTTAGATAAACGAGGTCTGGTGCAGAATTAGGGATTCAATAATGTGAAATTTAATTAAGTTAAATTTCTGAGCTGGAAATCTGAGACAGATTTACTGCGTCTTTTAATGAAATCAGGTGATTCTAACACGTCTTTTATTTTAGTCACAACCAGGTTTTGTGTTCGGAAACGAGACATTTTGGGAGCTTTGGGTTAACTTAGTTCCCCTGTTACATAAGTGGGATGAGCTGCTTTGAGACAGAAAAGCAGTGAAGACAAACTCTGACAGATTCGTTGTGGAGGTCAAAGTTGTTGAGAAAAGTTTGCAGCCGACAAGAGAACAAAGAACACGTTGAGCTTTTATAAAAGAAGAACAAATGAATAGTTTGTGTATGCCGAGTCTTATAGAAAACAACATCCTTATGAAAGAAGAATTTATTCATTCCTTAATTGTTGAATAACAGCATGCACTTTTCATTATTTACATTTCACACCTTCCTCTGACGACGCCGGCTTATATAATGAGAATAAAAATGATATGAAAAGGGGAAAAGTTCATAATGCAGCAGTGAACGCAGCGTGGAGGACTCGTATCTGTCTGAATGTGAGGAAATTGTCATGCTGCGGAGGGAAAAAGAAAAAAGTGTGTTGGCCTGAGAGTAACAGAGAGAGACACACAGACACGACTGTCTTCAACAAAGACATGAGGACACATTCTCTGCTGTATTATAATGATCATCGGAGCAAATACGGACAGACGAGTTTAAGAACGTACCCTTGAAATAGTGAGAGCTCGTAAACAAGTGATGGTGCTGAGCATTAATAATGAGAAAAAACAATAATTGACGTCATTTTAAACAATGTCTTTGCAAAAGTCAACTTTATTGACCTGCAGTGAGGCCCCTGCAGTTTTCAAATATATAAAAATCCACATCCTTTTTTAATATTCGAAAAATAACTGTTCTA
The DNA here is from genome assembly GCF_008729295.1 of Plectropomus leopardus. Classification (NCBI taxonomy): domain Eukaryota; kingdom Metazoa; phylum Chordata; class Actinopteri; order Perciformes; family Serranidae; genus Plectropomus; species Plectropomus leopardus. The sequence goes on along the minus strand of NC_056467.1, from coordinate 2,155,340 downwards.
AAGATCGTTTCTTATGTAAAGATGTTGGCTGAAAACAATAAAGTATTTATCAGCACATTAAGAGTCTAAGCTGGTTTTAGATGCTTTTATTTTAGCTGTTTACTGCAACAACTAAAACACGTTATTTTTGTTTATTAATGAAACAGAGGCAGCGTTTAACCCTCGAAATGTCCCACACAAACCTAATTTTTAAACCAGCAAAGTGATGGAGTTCCCTCACAACACACAGCTTTAATGTAGACCTTCATATGTGACTTAACTGATCAGATTTCACACAAATAAGCAAATATTTTTTCATTTTATTTTAGTTTTCAACAGAAAGATCTTTTCAGATTTTGCTCAGAAGTGTCGGAGGTGATATTCTGGACATGAACCATCCCAGAAAAGGTCATAAATATTGTATTTTGCACAGATTTCATAATATTGTCTTTGCACATCATGATGATTCTACGTGAATATTCATTTATTGTAAATTATATCTGCTCGAATGTGCATCACTGAGGCCTATTTTTTATACTTTTTGCATGGAGTGCATTGCTGTTGTTTTTATTTTGTGTTTTTATGTGCTTAGGGGATGTCTTTTATGTCTTTTATGGTGACACTGAAGGCAAATTTTCACATTTGTGGACAACAGAGTTTTCATAAATTCATAAAAATCTTATATTAAAAGTCAAAAACCCCGTCATGATCAGGCCTTAAAGACGTGTTGGTCCCAGCCTGTTCACAAAGACCTTTAAACGTGTTGCATAATCTCAAAAAAAAGAGCCACAATTCAGGCGATAAATAGGACTTAAAGGTGCAAATGACATAAATCATGTCCTTCTTCATGTCCTCTATGAGACAGCTCCTCTCAGTCGTTTTTTCCTCACCCGCCTGTCCCTGCCTCCCTCTCTCTCTCCCTCTCTGAGCCCTGTCCTCAGATGGCTTTTGGCCTACTTTCGGCTGCAGAGAGCTCCAGTGTGTGTGAGCCAAATCTCAGCATGGATTTACAGGCAGAGCGAGTGAGCGATGGAGGGATAGAGAGAGCGAGAGACAGAGCGATGAGTGAAAAAAAAAAAAAAAATCATGTCAAATGAGATCGAGATTCGGCTCCGTGCTGTTGGTACACTCTCTCTGCATATCTCTTCCAACAATCACATTTTATTTTTTTGTACAGATGTGATCTTTGTGACAGCTGTTTGCATGTTAAAATCATTATCTTGGTCAATAATAATCAAAACTGTTGGTAAAAACACACGATTTGATGTTTATCTGCATCTTTAGTTGATGTGAAACTTATTGAAATTGAGAAAACACAGTTTATCTGCGTCACAGCTCCTTAAAATGTGTGACTGCAGCTAATTTCAGAAGTCTGCATCGATACGTCCTATTAAAAAAACCGTGGTGTTTTCTCCGGCTTTAAATAACCACAGCCTACTGTTTGTTTTCTAAAAATCAGAGAGCTCCATGGCGACCACACACCGAGGCAGCTCACGAGATAAGATGAAGTCATGTCGAGGTGAGAGGGAAATCAAAAGGGTTTGGAAACAAAGAGACAGAAACGTACCGTGTGTGTGTGTGTGTGTGTGTGTGCGTGTGTGTGTGTGTTTTCACTTCACTCCAAACTGAGCTGAAGTCACAACATATAATAAATATAATCTATATAACCAATTAGTCCTTGATTTCTTTCAAAAACATGTGCAGAAGTCAACAACAACAAAAAAAGACACAACACAAAAGTCAGCATGAAATTAAGAAAATACCCCAGAAATTAGTCAAAAGAAAATAAGACATTAAAACCACAAACAAACAAGACCTGAAAAGGTGCATAAAAAATTATAATGACTGAGTATCAGAATATAGTTTTTCTGTCTTTCTTCTTTTTTTCCCTTGATTTTTATTTTCTAAATATCCCTCAACATTTCTTACCAAGTTACTTATTCCCTTTCTTCTTATGTCTCTGAGATAATTTGCTCAAAGGTTAAAATACTTGTAAAAGGAATCTGAAAGCAGCACAAGCAAAGCAACGTCACTCCAGGTTTCAAAGTGCTTCTCAGGATATTTTTGGATTATTACTTCATTCTTGTATTTTTTTGTTTTTTGTGGGGAGGCATCAGTTTACAAAAATGAATCCACTGACGACCTGATAAACCTCAGCAAACACACACTTACGTTAATAATAAAGAGTGAAAAAAAGGCACTAGAAAATGCATTGGGATCTATTTCTTATCATCTTTTTTTAGGTAAAAACTACAAATAATTTCACAAAACAAGATGACAAATAACCCCCTCTGTATCTGCAGTTTACAGCTGTATTTGAACAAAAGATCCTTCATGCTTCAGCCTAAATGCATATTGATGTGAATGTCATTTAAGAATAAAAGTCAATTATGTCCATCTGAAATTACCACATTAACAAGATTTCAGGACAATTTTCTTCATTTTACATTTTTTTTTTAAAACAAACCCGGATCTCATGCTGCTGTCTGTAAGTTACCAAGCACTCAAACATTCAGTGTCCTGTTTTGTCTAAATCAAATGAGGGTGTTTATTTCCCGTTTAGGCTCAGGGGTGAGGGCAGTGACACTGGAAATGAATTGGGAGGGAAAGAAAAGGAAAAAGGCACATAAATATGTTAATTATTTGCAATTAAGTGTACAAAAAAGAGTCCCTAAATTAAATAAAAGACTGAATTAATAAACACAAAGATTTGACCACCCTCCCTCCAAAACAGGAGTAAAGATCACAGATTGCAGCGTGCTTCGACTAGTTTCTTTAGTCTGCAATCTGACACACAGCACACACTCTGCCACGCTGACACACCGGCTGCAGCTTTGGCTTCTTCAGTGCTTAAATGCTGCGTGCTCCTGATCAGCAGATTCAGCACAGGTGTGCTCGATCACCGTGTGCACGGTGAGGAGGGGAGGTGGCACCTGGAAAAGCACACAGAGAGAAAACACAGGAAACCGGCACGAAAGAAAGGCACACACCTCTTTACCCGAAACACTAACAGAAATAAAGTGTTAAGTTTACTTGGGAGGGTTTTAAAATTAATTGCTGTAAAAATATGGCAAATTCTTACACAGTTTTTTTTTTTAATGCGGTAAAACACTGTAAATCTTTGTGCTTTTTGGAGCCAGAACCTCATACTCTACTGCAGGATGCTGTAATGTTACGGAGATAGTTTTTTTTAGTGAAATTGTTGCAAAAATACTGCAAAATTCTCAGTTATGTACAGCTTTTCCAAAAAACAAAACAGTAAATCACCGTAAATCTTGACGCTTTTTGGAGCCAATATTATACTGTAAGCCCAAAGACTGTCACACTCTATTGTAAAATAGTGTAATAAATTTAAGGGTGGTATAATATCGAAGCAATTTATGGTTGAATGCTGGCAACTACAGCTGCCAGTAGTTTACTGTAATCTTATGTGAACATTTATTTCTGTGAAATTGCTGTAAAAATACTAGTAATGTAAAGTTTTTCCAAAATATAGCAAAATGACGTACATCTTGATGCTTTTTTGAGCCATTATTACCCCGTAAACCTCATATGCCACTGTAGAATACTGCAATAAAATCAGCAGTTATATACTGTTGAAGTAATTTACGGTAGTGACTTTGTAAAATAACTGTAGGATGCTGGCAACTACAGCTGCCACTAGTTTACTTTAATTTTACAGGAAAATTCACTGCAGAGTGGTAGTGAATGGAGTGATACTTTTCTCTGTTGCATTTACGTTTACCCATTAAATACGTCCATATAACAAAATGTACTGCAGATATATGATGCTGCAGAGAAAACAGCTCTGATGGAATATGAGAAAACCTTGTTTTTGCAACAGAGAGCATCTCAACAACAATGAATTTACATAAAATGCTGATAAATCTTTGGAAAAACACAATCTAAGCTCTGAGTTTTTTCAGCAGGCCTACTCCAATGCCTGTAATGCAACACAGCTTTAACACGTATGCTCTGAAATAGGCGTACGGCATTTTAACAGTCAGAAAATCTAACTTTGATGCCGTTTCTAACCCTCTCTCTGCATAAACCCGACAGTACTTTGCTTGTTTTACTGTCGTTATCACTTTATCCAATGTAAAACCAAAAGCCGCTTTTAACAAGTCCAGGCGAGAACTCTTGGGGTGTCGAAATTCATTCTCGGAAATGTGGTGAATCACTGAGGCAGGTTGAGGTTTAATGGAGGCCGTAAAAAGTACTTTTGGAATGAAAGTCATTGATCGATTATTTGCAGCATCTGAAAAAACGTGAGGGGGGATGTTAGCATAGAGACATGATGTTTGATAATGTCAACATCATGAGTATCTTTAATGCTAATATTAAAGTGCCAGCAAGGAGTCAGAATAGTGTAAATATTACTAAATCATGCAATACCCTTATAAATGTCATAAAGTTTAATGTGAAGCCTTTACCACTCAAAGCTAACATGTTAGCATGAAGCAGCATTTCCCACAATAGTGTACCCTAAAATCTTAGCATGTAATACACCAGCACTATCACTTTTTAATGATGTTAACATGCTTAAATGTTAGCATTGAGCCTTCCATTACTTAGCACCACGCGTGCTAAAGTGCTACCACCAATATAATTTAGCACACTGTTGGCTAAACTTTTGTTTTAGCACGGAGTGTACATTCACTCCGAAATTGTGCATGCTAAAGTTTTAGCATGGGATGTACATTAACAGAATAGACTAATGTATGCTAAAGTGTTAGCATGGAGTTTACATTCACATAGAAAAGAGTGAGCTAAAGTGTTAGCATTGAGAGTACATTCATATTGAATAGGCTAATGTATGCTAGTGTTAGCACTGAGTCTACATTCACACAGAACAGAGTGCGCTAAAGTGTTAGCAGGGAGTGTACATTCACATAAAGATGTGTGCCGTAAAGTGTTAGCATAAAGAGTACATTCCCATAGAATAGGTTAATGTAGCATATGCTAAAATGTTAGCATGGAGTGTAAATTCACATTGAAAAAGCTAATGTATGCTAAAGTGTTAGCATGGAGAGTGCATTCATATAGAGAAGGCTAATGTATGCTAAAGTTTGAGCATGGACAGTACATTTACATAGAATTAAGTATACTAAAGTGTTAGCATGGCGAGTACATTAACATAGATTAGTGTATGCTAAAGTGTTACCATGGAGTGTACATTCACATTAAATACGCTAATGTATGCTAAAGTGTTAGCATTGAGCGTACATTTACACAGAATAGAGTGCCCTAAAGTGTTAGCATTGTGTGTACATTCACACAGAATAGAGTGTGCTAAAGTGTTAGCATGAAGTGTAAATTCACAAAGAAAAGTGTATGCTAAAGTTTAAGCATGTCAAGTACATCCACATTGAAAAGGCTAATGTAGCTTATGCTAAAACGTTAGCATGTAGAGTACATTCACTTTGAAAAGGCTAATGTAGCTTATGCTAAAAAGTTAGCATGTAGAGTACATTCACTTTGAAAAGGCCAATATAGAATATGCTAAAGTGTTAGCATGGAGAGTACATTCGTATAGAACAGGCTAGTTTATGCTAGAGTGTTAGCTTGGAGTGTAATTTCACACAGAATAGGCTAATGTATGCTAAAGTGTTAGCATGGAGAGTACACTTACATAGAATTAAGTAAGTAGCATAAACCTTGGAATCACTTAGCATAGTGAATAAGTGCTAAAAGATGGCAAATACTAACATTTACTCAGGATTATACAGTGTTACTTGTACAGTATTTCTTGAAATAATACAAAAAGATGACATTTAAAAAATATATATATTTTTATTGGCATCAAATACTTTTTTATTACAAATAAGACATTTAAGTGACCATGGAAAGCATCCTAGTATCTCAGTAAGTGTGTGTGTGTGCGGGCAGTTTGCTTCATAGCCGTCTCATGTTCACGGACCGCTCCCCGACATGTCCTGACCTGGTCTGTAAGAGACGGAAAGACAAAGCAATTCAACATCCGTCTCAGAGCGTGCAGCACATACAGCATGTCCAAAACATCACACATGTATGAATATCTGCATACCTGAAATAAAATGAATATTTGCAATTAAATATTTACCATATATACGTAGGTCTAATTACTATGAAAAACATTATTAAGTATATATTATAACACATTTAACAAACATACACAAATGTATACATCCAATATCAGATCAAACTGGACTGCGAGCACGAAGCTGCTGGGAACTTGCTTGTCAACTGTTTATTAATGTCTTTATTTTGGTCCATTTTCTGTCCGACGTCTTTGTGGTCTGGATGTTGTAATATGTCTTGGCAGCTCTGCGGAAACAAAAATCACTCCAAAAGATTAAATCTCGCTGAAACAGACTGAACTTAAATAAAGGTATAAAAATACCTCAAAAGATAAGATATAAAACATGTCAGATGACATGTCTGTTTTGAAAAATTCCCACAACTCATTCAGAGCTTCTATTAATAAGCGTGACGGATGAAAGAATTGACAATCATGTGGAATGACAGCATCCAGGCTTTATTTAGACACGAGTGTAAGACGTCTCTATTTCGGCGGCAGGCCTCTGAAGAGAACACTGGGCTAACTGTAGCGCTCTCACGTCACTGCTATATTTATTACAAAAGCATAAACTGTATTATTACACATTATTTTAAACATCTTGACATTATAAAGCAAACAACCGCCAACACAAAATGGAATTAAATTGCAGAAGAAAACATGAAATTTCTCTAAATCTTCTAACCTCAAATAAATCAAATCACATACGTTACTCTGCGTGATCCGACACAATAAAAGGATATAGATTCATTTCATGCACTTCTTCATAGCTGTCACTGCAGCCCTGGATTTATCTGGTCAACACTCATTGTAGACGTTTTTTGTGATTTGACCTGATAAATGAGCAAACCACAAAAATAAAAAAAAAAAATCACAAAATTGTTCCATATCTTAGTATAACAATGGTGACATAAACTTGAGGGTTACATCACCGTATGAATAAAATATGCAGAAAATTTAGCATCATTGAGCTGAACAAGGTCAAATGATCAACTAGATGATAATACACAGTCAAAGCTGATGAAATAAACGTATTTGAACTTTAATCATAAACTTTGACAACATATTGAAAAGTTGAAGAGAGACGAAGGTTACAAATCAACACAAAAACAGCCCTTGAGTGAAATTTGATGGAGGGTAAATTGGTCTCAGATGTCAATATTGCACAGTATGCTGTTTAGTAGTATGCAGCATATGCACGTGATGTATTTAGTATTGTAGTTTTCCTTTTAAAGATACTGTGCATGTTTGCTTGTATAAGAGACAATCGTACCTACAGCTAAACACTGTATTTATCGTGTTGCATTTGTTCCGATTACAAAATAGTCAAATTAAAAGCTAACTGAAGTAGAGTAGAGCAACAATTTTCATTTTCTGTTAATCGCTTTGTTTATAAAATTACCAAAAATTGCAAAAATGTGTGTTGTAATTTCTCAAAGTCCGAGGTGATGACGTCAAAAGCCTTGTTTTGTCTGACCAACGTTCCAAAACCCCAAAAATATTCGGTTTACTATCACGTATGACGAAAAAAAGCATCAGATTCTCACATATGAGCAGCTGGATGCAGAACATGTTGAATAAAAAAAAACTGAATTGAATTTTGCTTTATGAATGATTGATACCTCAAAAAAAGTTGCAAATGTTTTTTTGTTAACCGACCAATCGATTAATCCACTTATTGCTGCAGCCGTAGATAAAGATTCAGACAAAAAAATTAGAAAAATTTATAGAATTTGAAAAAAAAGAAGTAATTTCCATACTGCGAAGATTCGTATTTGGTTGTATGTCGTGGTACACGTGTACATATGTATGTTTAATATACATGAATATGTGTGTATGTGTAAAGTCAGTGGGACATATATATATATATATATATATATATATGTGTGTATGTATGTATGTATATTGTGTGTATGGATGTCTGTGTAAGTGTGTGTGTGTAAATATTTAAGTACGTGTATATATGTTAGGGATGCAGATCATGAATTAACATGATTCCTGATTATTTGAGGAAACGACACGTTTAAACTTCCTCCTGCGTCTTTTCGAACATGTAAGATGTCATTTCTCGTTGCTTATTTGTAGTATAGGTCATCATCCAATGTTGTTATTGCCATTTTTTTAATTTTTTATCTTTTTTCTGTTTGTTCGTTCAAAATAAATATAAAATATCTATATGATCAAACAGGTATGTAAATGTTTCAACATCGTCCTTAAGAACTCAGTCTGAGTCTCGAGCTGTGTGGGATTTGTTCGTGCTATAATATCTCGTCCTGATCCAGCTGCTGTGTGACATGCCCGTCATCATCATCATCATCATCATCAAACAGATTCACACACACACGTATTTGAAAGTGTTGCCTTTGTCTCCACCTGATAGAAGGCCAGGTAGCGCTGCGTGGAGGTCGAGGCCGTGTCAGTGTTTGTCCCGCTGCGGATCCTGTTGGATTGAGAGACAGGCTGGAAATCCCCCTGATGAATCAACATTTAACACTTTGCAGCCAGCGTGCTTAAGCTATTTTTCCTTCAAACATCCAACAAAAAAAAGCAGCTTTTGGGTTGACGTGGCAGCAAAGTGTTAAATGTTGATTCATCAGGGGGATTTCCAGCCTGTCTCTCAATCCAACAGGATCCGCAGCGGGACAAACACTGACACGGCCTCGACCTCCACGCAGCGCTACCTGGCCTTCTATCAGGTGGAGACAAAGGCAACACTTTCAAATACGTGTGTGTGTGAGAGTGTGTGAGTGTGTGTGTGTGTGTGTGAGTGAGTGTGTGTGAGTGCTGACACATTGTTGGTGACATCAGTCTCTCAGATTAATGAGGTTAGTGTGTAGTCTGGTTAATCTGCTGGTGTGATGTGGCTGTGCGCACAATTCCTGATCTTCTTTAAAACTGGCCTTAGCCTTAGTCAGGACACACACACACACACACACACACACACACACACACACACACACACTCACACACACAAACAGATACAGACGAGTCATGCTGAAATCGTACTCGTTCGCCCGACCAGCACTGTTAAAACCGTCCAGATTTTAGACAAAACTTTGGCAGCTGAAACACAGAAAGTGAAAAAACCAACAAGCAAAAACAATAAAAGCGATGGATCTGCCCCAAATCCTAAATCTTTTCAAGTCAGCCAAGCTACAGAACTGAGAAGCTGCCTCAGAAATTTCAAATATGTGGCGAGTAAATACGCCCCAGGTGTACCGATGGCTTTTCGGTGCCATAGTAATGGGCATTAACCAGCGCGGGAGGGCCCACGTGGAGCTGCGACGCCATCTTGTTCCAGCGACAGCCTGGAAGGATGGGTAGTGAACCCCTCCGCAGTGGGAAGAACTGCTAAACACACACACACACACACACACACACACAGACATTACAGACATGCTGACAGATACTGTAGGCAGCACACACACACACACACACACACAAACACACACACACACACACATGCGCGCTGACCAGCTCCGATTATTGATGAGTGTGCTTCACCCGCCTGCAGCTGAGCCGAGGCGGCGTGTTGAAGGGAGTGGCAGGAAAAACTGCAGAATGGTGACTGTAAACTCAACACGGAGAGAAACCACAAAGAGACGCCTCGGCTCGTCGCCAGCCGGCCGTCGCCACGTTCGACGGTTTTTTGTCAACGTGGCAATCGATCGCCGCGATCGATAATTTGATTCTTACCCAAACGGGCTTTCTTGAGGCGCTTTGGGCGTCACCCTGCAGCAACTCATCCAACACACCCTTCACATGAACTATCACGCACTCAAACTCCCTCTATGACCAGATCATCGACTTCCAGTGCTCCACCTTAAAAAAAGTCCACCTTAAAGAGGACTGTAATCAATCATCAGTGCCTGTTTTTGGAATCAACCTTTGTGGGAATAGCGGATATTTTTAGCCACAAAGCTGCCTTTAGACCTCAGTGGGAACTGTAAACGGGTGAATCTGTCACCTCTTGGTGCAGGATCACAGAGTCGCAGGTGTCATCACCTGCTGCGGGTTAAGACAAACCAATCAATGCTTAAATCTGTCCGAAATGTGAGATCAGGCCAAAACTCAGCACAGTTTCTCCAGATGCAAACATCACATCATGTCACGAGTCGACGACGTCGATCGGGGGTTTATCTTTTCGGTGAAATCATTCAATCAACATTTGGGGCGATGAAGCAGCTGTCTGCCCGTCTCTCTGTCTACCCTCCACGTCTGCCTCGGCCACGGGGACACAGTGTACAGACAGTCTGCGGAGCAGCCGAACAATGGAGCCTGCAGACCCTTTTTCGAGCTTACCGGCTAGACACTTACTCGCTCCAGGTCAGTGTTTGTCCACCGAACTGAACAAATAAAAAACGATTTTGTGGCGGAGAGACGGTAGGAGAAGACCGAGACGAGGCTGACAGGGACGTTACATAAGAGCATTGCTAGAGCAGCAGATTAGCAGCGCAAAGGGGGTTCAAGTTAAAATCCATACTAAGGATGGAAGCTTCTCCGGGTTCGATCTCGGCTGATAAATTAAAACACAATGAAGCGTCTTTTGCATCACTTGAGTGCGACAAAATAAACGGTGCTGATGGAGAGAAAATGACTTATAAAGACCAAGAGTAACGTCAAAAACAGCTAAACAAACAAAGCTTCAGGGCCTCGTTGATTTGAGACGACAGGCTCAATCTGTGCGCACAATCTTTGAATTTCAGCATGTGTGAGTATAAATATGTAACGATGACATTTCTAGCATCATGAACAACACCAACCCCCAAATATGTTTTCCATATGCATCTCTGTCAAGCCGACAGCAGCACAACTCATGTCTTACACCCAATATCCACTTCCTAAATTCTTCGATCCACAAGTGCACCGAGTTCAAAATGAAGGGAAGCGTCCGTGAAAACGAGTTATCGTCAATATTCACGGCACGCCCCGTTAATACCAGATATTAGCCACGGTGTGATGAGCGTCAGTCAAGTATCGAAACTCTCTGTTAAATCTTGTGAGAGGAATGTCTGCAAGGCACAAGGAGAGGACGCCGTGGTGAACCTGAACAACAAATGGGGAAAAAAAGAAAAGAATCTCGAATGAAAACGTGCCCCAAAGAGCCGCCATGAGCTGCTTCGCTCAAAGTTGATTCATCAGTTCAAAGTTGTTACTATGGACGACAAAGTGAGCTGCCACTCCGGCTGCAGCTAAATCAAACAGCATTCAAGAAGCACTTCACATGTGAATCACGGTGGCGGTGTCGTCGTCTGGCGGCAAAAGGCGCCGCTGCTGATTATTCACGCTGGACATTGCTGGTTGCCCCCCCCCTCCCGTGAGCCTGTTCCTGCTGCCACCTTCACATGTGTGTTAGCATGAGCGAGTGAGCTCTGACATCGCCGAGGGTTCACTGAGGTCAAGCACATAATGTACAGAGCTGTCATGGTCACGCTCTCAACATTAGTCTGTGCTGCTCTCAAGTCAGAAAGGTACACACACACACACACTCACACACACACGCACGCACGCACACAGGCTGGCTGCAGAAACAAAGAGCCATCACGCCGACAGATGCGTCTTCACAGTTTCCACTTGTGCATGAAGCTATCACAGCAGCATTACCACTGTCTCGCATTAGCTTCTGATGCTAACCAGCTGTTTAGATGTTTTTTTTTTTTAACCAGCATTATTAATTGTTGTCAGCCAGCAGCTCTGGATGCAGATAATCAATGGCACTGCAATCAATTCCCTTTGCAGATGCTTTTTAAAGGCACCTGTGCTACCTGCGTGCTACATAATTAGCCTAGATGCTGACAGCTGCAGGAATTCAGCAGTTACCAGAAACTATTTAAAACATTATTATTTAAAACAGCGTTTAGAGCGTGCAGCGTCAAACGGATTCACTGTAAAACAGAGTAAAAAACATTCGTCTGCATCAAAATGCTACATTAGCTTAGCTCATATGTGAGCAAACAAGTGGCATCACTTAAAGGTCGGCGTCGCAGACCGGCTGATATTTGATGGTTAAATTTAGGTTAGCACTCAATGTCAATGTTTGAGACTGATACAGCGAGGGCTCTGCTGCTAAAAGGTGATTATTTCCTGTCGTACATCAAGATGCCTTAGCTCATCCTGCCTTAACTTTGTCACGTGACTCTTAAAACAGCATTCGTGCCACCACATCCTCATCCTCCTAACCCCAGAGGATCCACCGCTAAAAACCAGACCATCTCCTTCATCTGCATTTCATCGCCTGCGACGGTGCAGCAGACGGAGAGAGGCACAGGTGACAAGCGACATACAGCAGGGTGTGAGCCAAAGTGAAAAGTGTGACATGGCGAGCGTGCGGTGAACGCCTTAGCTCACTGCGCCATGGCCTTCCCTCTCTGATCGCCATTGTTCGAGGCAGCAACGTGTGGGAGATCGCGCTGGCCGTGCATCCCTCTCAGCTCCCGAGAGCCTAACCCGTGGACATGAAAGCACAACGTCACAAGTTAGGGTCTCAGGGACGGAGAGAGGTGCGTCTTCACTCGGGCTCCTCCGCCGCAGCGCAGAGCTGCCTTCAACCTCCCCGGACGCTTTCAAAAGAAATCTCGGAGCAAGAAAGCTTCCAAACTCGTCTCCGAGTCAAATGAGGACTCGAAGCGTCTGAGCATCACACACGGCGAGCTCTGCCGGTCACAGGCACGCAGCTCTGCGCCCGACACACACTCCCAAACTACGTGCATTAATTGAGCATTGCTATCTCCACTGCCCCCATGTTTGCTCGTGAACATACAACAAGTGCAAGCCTTAGCCAGACACAACATTGGCCAGCCTCCCCCCAACTCTCCCTCTCTCTCTCTCCGCTTCTCCCTCGCCCCCTCCCCCACCTCATCTGAACAATACAGCACTTTGAAAAATGCCTCCTGCCATCAGGTACAGAGCCTGCTGCCGTACAGGATGCCTAAAGATCTCCTGCCGTCGCGGGGAAAATCGAAATCAGCCGATGATTGCTAATCATCGCTGCTGACGGCCGAGACAAAAAAAAACAGCCCGGATGCATCGATCACAGCATCGAAATCTGAAGCTGTAGGACCGCACAGCATCAAACAATCCCTCTGACATGATGACTTGCATGCACATCCGACTGTCACATCGGTTAATAAAATCATTCGATGCACGCTCTATCATTTCAAATCCCCGTTCAGCACGGTTTCTAAATCCTCCGGAGAGGCTGCACGGAGAAAAGACGAGCCAGATAACAAAGCTCGGCGGCTCCTTCATGCTACCATGGTGGTCTAAAGCTTAGGAAACAGATGGGTAGCTGAGAGGGAAGTGGAGAGGAAGAGTATTTGTTGGTATCGACTCACCCTCCCCTTTGGATCCAGGATGCCCCCTTTGCCCGTTGTTCTCCTCGCTCGCTTCCTGCTCGGGAGGGGAAAGAGAAAAAGAGACAGAGAGAAAGAGAAAGCTCAGATTTTTTTTTTTACTCGCAGCACGAGATTCCAGTTATGCTCAGGGGAAGGTTTTTTTTTTTTTTTTTAAAAAAAAGAAAGAAAAAAGCGACACGAGGAAGACGTCGGCTCGTCCGGCGAGCTGCTCAAAGTCAGGCGAAATAAACGGCAAGAGAGGCGGCGGACGGAGACGAGAAAGAAAAGGCATGAGGATGGGTGGTAGGACCGAGCCGGAATGAACCATGTGCATGCTCTCTCTCCCTCTATCTCTTCGCTCTCTTGTACACTCACACACACACACACACACACACACACACACACACACACACACACAGCGAGAGTGAGCAGTCTGGGGAGGAGAGTCGCGAGACAGAGTCGGCGAAAGGATTCCTCTTCCCAGAAAACGCTGAAAGGGGAAGTGATACTTAAAGGTTAGATAGAACAGGTAAGGGAGAGTGTGTGTGTGTGTGTGTGTGTGTGTGTGTGTGAGAGAGAGAGAGAGCGAGAGACATAAAGAGCGAATGAGTCAGAAAGAGCCACAAAAAATAAAAAGAGCGAGCATCGAGCCATGGAATCAGTGCTTGCAGCCGGGGCCACAGTGCCTGTGAAGCATACCAGTATGCTGCCTCACCGAAGGGAGAGGAGGGGGGGGGGGGGGGGCGGAGACAGACCACGCCCGCGCGCGCCCACGCCCCACACCATGCACACACACACACACACACACACACACACACACACCATGCACACACACACACACACACACACACACACACACACACAGCGTGCACTCACACACACACACACACTGGCATGCATTGCATACACAAAACAGTGACACACTCATTTGCCTTTCCTTACACCCGAGCCTATACTTACTTTTTTTTTTTTTTTTACTTGAACCTGCAGGTCCGAAGCAGG